>NW_026725467.1:0-61602 GCF_029784015.1 Lycium ferocissimum
CCCCCGTACTTTCCCCTACATATGGGATTGGAATACTTTAATCATTATGTATATCACATTATTTTATCACTTAGTGGGCCTAATATAACCATATGATTTTCCACTAAAGGCCAAATATGGTCTTGAATAAAATGGTGCAAGTGATGCATTTAATTGAATTAAATATTAAACCAAATATACTCCCATGGATTAGAGGTCTTGCCGGTCACGTGTTGGTGCTAGGAGAAGGGAGTCATCACTTTTTCTTATTAAGGTTATCCAAAAATGGTGGATATATACCACCCTTCATTATATTTTCGGTCCCGAGAGAACAAACACTAGCGAGAAGCTAATGAATAAGAATAGATCCGGGGATTTTCAACAAAGGAATTCACGACGTACAACTGACAACAAGTTCTCAAGTGCGCGAGTTAAGATTATTCATCAGAGGTAAGATTTCTCGTCTATGATCATTTGTGAGCTCATATGAGTGTTTAAATTATATTTTTAGTAAGAACTCAAGGGACGGTGATCGGAAGCCGTGAGTTCAAGTCGTAATAGTTGTATAATTTGATTATGGGTTATGTGTTAAAAGTAAAGGAATCTTGATATTTAAAGTTGTAGTTGTTTATATGAGATCGTTGGATATGGATTGGATTAGATGTTCATGAGGGTAGAGAGTTTGTTCTTGTTGAGTTGAAGGATCAAAAGTGTGGTTATAATTATGTATTTGTGTTGTTGTAGTTGATGGGTACATTGGGGCATGTTGTCGTAAGGTTTATTCCCTCACTACATGTTCTAGAGATGGTTTGGCCTTTGTACGATTTGATGGATGTGGAATTTTGTGAAAGAGTTTAAATCATGCTAGAACTTGTATTTATTGTAAATTTGTTTAGAACTTGTTGTGATATTAAGATAGTTTTCTTGTGTATGAGTAATTGATGTTGTTGTGTTGTTATTGTTGATATAGCTCATAGAATTTGGAAGAAGTGTATAAGGTATCGTATACGAAAGCGTATGTTGATACATTTGGTGTATAATCTTAGATGTTGATGATTTGAGTTGAAAAAGGATTAGAGGTTATTGGGTTGTTGTCATTGTTGTTGGTTTTGTTGATTGAGTAGTGGTTGTTAAATATTAGGGGAAATGCTGCCCAATTTGCCGCAGAAATTTGGTGTTCGTTTGGAATCGGGTTCTAGATGCCTTTAGCTAATGTTTGGTATTTAATGACGTATTGTAGATCTTGGTAAGTCCCGCGGTAAGTTTGGATTAGTGTCGAGGCTTCGGACGAGTATATGTAAAAGCCTAACCTTTCTTTCTTTCCGCGACCTGTCCTAGTGGTAAGTAGGCTACGATACTAGCCTCGGGGCTTCAATTCTATTCTTACGATGAGAACTTGCATACGATTCTTAATCTCCTCTTAATGTTGGCCCTCTTAATGCATTTAAACTAGGTCTTATGTTTTATGTGAAGGATTTTTAAATGTTACATAAAGGATTTCGCTTTTTAAAGGTTACATAACTACGAACGACCGTAACTTTCCTAGACGAGCTCGGATCGCCTCAAAATGTTCGTAGGAGATTCCATGAGCATAATATTTAACTTTCATAGGCGGGCTCGGATGGGGTTGATACCGTCCGTGGGCCCCGAGACTTTTCTATGTTTGTTCCTAGCGACTCTCGAAAAGGACTTAGTATGACTATCGCCTTAACTCCCGAGTATGGATTACTTACCTATCTATTGAGTCTATGATAATGATTTTTATGCATATGGTTACTCACGACTCTTGCTCGTGCATATGGTTGTTACATCTTTCGCGAGGTCCGGGGCGGTATGTTTTAGTGCACTATGTTATATTAGGTGTGATGCTGTGTTATGGTTCAAAACTCTTCGCTAGAGGAGCCGGGTTCCCGTTATATTTGGTGTTATCTTGTGCTATGGCGTTATGATGCGTTATGGGATATGTCGGGTTACGGAGATATGAAATCTTACGGTGTGATGCTATGTTATGGTGCCAATGACGGGCGGGCGACCATAGTTCCCGAGCCATTGTCACGGTTTGTATTTTAAATTAAATATTTTGACATTTTGCATATTGTACTTATTTTTTTACGTATCTCTCTTGTTTCGATTATGATTTTATTCTTTTGTATTTCTTATTTTGCTTACTCGGTACATATAAAAATGTGACCCCTTTCTTGGAAATTGCGTTTAAATGCCGCGGGTACGAACGCCCGGTTGGTGATCCACCGGCCTAGGATACCTATTATGCTACTTGGGAGTGCTTTCCTTTGTCGGAGCCTACTTTTGGTATATATATTCTTCCGTTGCATATGTATATATTCATTCGGGGGTACGGCGAGACCACCAATAAAGTCATATGATTACATTGTTGTTTAAGTGCTGTGTAGACATGTATGTGGGTTATGGCTATTTCGGTACGGTTGTGTTCGTGTGATATATACTTCGGGCGGTCCCACACCGCGGCGACTAGTCGGCTTGCTTTTGTACATATTTTGAGACTTGTGTGCATTATGATAAGCCTCGTCGGCTTGTGATGTGTTTGTTCTTATGCGATAATTTGAGCTTGTGTGTGATCCCTGTATTTGTGCCGGTAGTAGTATGCTTGGATTCTAAGTAACGGTACGTATGAGTGTCCGGCTCGGACACTAGTCATGGCCTACGGGGTTGGGTCGTGACACTCGGCCCCGGCTCGGCCTCCTTGCTCACTCCGCCGGACGCTTCGAACGAAGATGTAAAAGAGGCCATTAATTCTTGAAGCCTCGTTGGTTGTGGCCCGAGACTCGGAGGCCAGAAGTTAAGGCAAGGTGATAGGGCTGTGGTGCGAGCCCGTGACTTCATTAGTTTGAACCTACGGAATCCTTTGGATCAAAGCCGGATGAGGACCTTCGAATTTCCTTCGATGGTATGTTGAGGACGGCTTCGGTTGATACATGCGGACACCGAATCGGTGGAAGTGGCGTCCTATAGATTGAGGGATGTTGCGGTATGTAGGTAAACGGTTTTGGATGGCTTCACGGGGAGCCAATGCACCTCCCCCGGCAAGAGTTTGTAGATGCATTTCTTGACATTATTTGCCTCCGAAGTTCGGTGAGCTAGAGTCGACAAGTTCTTGAATTCGAGACAGGGGAAGCGTGAGTGCTACACAAGTATAGTCTCCGCTTCAATTCCTTGGCTAGGCATGCTTCGGCCATGGTAGTGGATATGGGTGACCGAGTGCACCGGTTGTGAAAGGCCTAGAGAGCCACATTTGATAGATAGATGCTTGGTTGCGTCCTTTCGGACAATATGGATATTGCACGCATCCAAGCCCATGCTCATAATTAGAAATAAAGCTTACAACAACAAAGAAAGTGAGCATGATAGAGGGCATAGCAAGGGCTAGATCTTGGTCCGATGAATGAGTATAGAGGTGGGCACGCGGCTAGCCTTTAGACATTCGGGCTATTCTATGACCAGTGCACCACCACGGTATTCAGGCCAGAGTTTGATAGATCTACTCATCCGGCCGAGTCGAGATTTTGGGATCTCGGTTTAGGGTGATTCGGGTCGACGAGGTCACCCATGCCACGATGTTCCCCGATTGTGGGAAGTTACGTTGGGGTCGAGTGCGTTGGGCTCGAGGCTTGCTATTCATGTGGTTGGCCGGAGCCATATTATGCGAGATTGCCCCTCGTTGGTGGCGGAGGTGGGACTTGGGTCTTCAAGGTCGATAGCCGGATCTTCGGCATCTATACGCCCTATGGGGCTGGGTTCACACGCGCCCGGTCAGCCATGGTAGGCGAGTGGGGGGAGAGTCCCCAGTTCTAGCAGTCCTCAGCACCGTATTTATGCTTTGGCTAGACGCCAAGATCTCGAGTCTTCTCCTGATGTTGTCATAGGTATATTATCGGTACTTTCTCATGATGTATATGCTTTGATAGATCCTGGCTCCATATTTTCATACGTTACTCCATATATTGCGGGTCGGTTTAGAATCAAACTGGAGTCAATTAAACTTTTTGAGGTGTCCACACCCGTTGGTGAATCGGTAATAGCTAGCCGAGTTTATAGAAATTATGTAATTGTGATTTGTGATCGCCGTACTATGATTGACTTGCATGAGTTACAAATGGTGGATTTTGATGTTATTATGGGCATGGATTGGTTGGCTTTTTGCTACGCCAATGTTGATTGTAGAATGAAAATGATTCGCTTCCAATTCCCGGGAGAACCAGTTTTAAAATGGAAAGAAAATACAGCGTCACCAAAGGGTAGGTTTATTTCCTATCTAAAGGCAAGGAAAATGATTACAAATGGTTGCATTTATCATCTAGTGCGAGTTCAAGATGTAGAGGCTGAACCGCCGACTTTTCAGTCAGTTCCCGTGGTGAATGAATTTCCGGACGTATTCCCAGAAGAGCTTCCAGGCCTTCTGTCACACCCCGATCTTACTAGGGTGTGATGGGCACCGACCATCGTAACCGGGTCGAGCGAACCCGCTGACCCTTACTACGTACTAAATTTTTTTTTTTTGATCTTCAAATGTTAAGTTTACATAATAAACGATGCGGAAATATTCTTTTGTTGCTTCGAATTAAATAAAATATGAATCGTACGAACTCGTATCATATTACAGTGATCCACTCTAAAAACCCACGACTGCGTTCGCAAAGTCTCTAACTTCAAACAAGACATCATGGCATAGCACGACTCGGCGACACTCCGGGACAAATGGAGTTTGCCAACTTCGCCGGAACATCTTCTATCCCGGCTTCTATCCGTCCGTGTGTACCGCGGCATTGAAACGCATGACCCCCCCGAAGAGGGGTCGATGCGAGTAATGTACCGAGTATGTAAGGCATGAATAGTAACATAATAGGAGATATAGCGACGAGTAGCAACATAGTAAACCGTAATCAAGTGTAACAACAGTATTGAACCGTAAACATAGCATGTACCGTAAAGAACGTAGTCTGTACATCTGAGTGCCTCTTAAGGCGGAATTATGCATGCTCACCTTTACCTTTATATATACATCCATAACTGCATTGCATCATTATTATGTCATTAGCCCCGCGTCCGGGTGATTATTTCGTGCCGCCCACTAGTGGTGGTCGTGCCCGGCCCCTTTTAGGCCCGGTGTATCATACGCACCACTACGCCCGCCGTAGTGGCGGTCATGCCGAGCCCTTCTAGGCCGTTGAAGTTATGCGCACCACTACGCCTGTCGTAGTGGCGGATCGTCCGGCTCTTTAGGCCGTTGAACATCCATCATAAGCATGCATTGGAGCCCAATCAAAAGCTATACTTTATCGGAGTGACGTAAGGTCGGAAACCTCCGATTATATTATGGAATAACCATGGACGCTTTGCCTCGCCTTGAAGGAACTAGTACTATAAGGCGAGACTTTCAACGGAAAGTAACATTATGAGAAAACATAGAACAGGGCCGTCGGGTGTCGTTTCATATACTTTGGAACCCTTGCAATAGTCATTATCCATAAGTAGGATTAAGAAAATCAAGAAATAGCTTCGTATTCTCATGTCATTACATTCATAGTAAGAACACATTCTCGCCATATTCATCATAGACATTTTCTCATATCCTGTATCGTCGTTGTCATCATAAAATCATAGTCGACGTTTTAGTCATAAAAACTATAAAAACACAAAACTTGGGTTTTAAAGAAAAAATGGATATTTTGAAAACATTTATAAACTTTTAAGAAGAAAAGTCATGTTTTGAAATCACAATTTCTAACTTTGAAAATGAGGACGTTGTGGAAGCATTTATAATATTTCATTATGTGATTCATGCCATAGAAAGAAAAGGGCTTAGCCTTAACATACCTGCGCCGCGCCTTAGTAGTTACACTTATTCGTCCAAGCTTGTTGGTCTACATTCAAGAGAGTTGACGAAATCGTTAGCTTCATTATCATATTCCTCTCTTAACCTTTCCAGTACATTCACTTATGGTCGCCGAAATTTCGCTAAAGCATCTCCCCTATAAATATACCACCCCCGAGAATATGGCTCGGCCCAATTTATCCATTAACAACAATCCGAGAATTCAACTCGGCCAAACCAACAACAATACCAACAATCTTACTAACAACATTCCATTTATATTCAATTCAATTCAATTCAATTCACATAATCTTCCAACAACTCAATCAACCTACTACTTCATCCGAAACCTTCAACTTCAACAACAACCATGTATTTCATAATCATTCATATACGTTAGCTTTAACCACAACCTTCATTCTACATTACATGATTCATAACGACAACAACTAAAATGTCCAATTTCATCAATTTACATTAACTTACCAAAACATCTATTATTCGACCATAACTACTTCTTACATGTTTTCATGCATTTTTCACCCATTTCTATACATTCCAACTACAAGCAACATACTACAAAATTAATTCACTTGTCTTGCACAACCCCACCATTTTCGACCACCATACCACATTCATGGCCTCAACTTTAACATGCATGATCTCATGTTCTTCATCCATTTTATATTATGGAATTTACCACACAACAATCAAACTACCAAAATAAAATTAATTCATCATTTCTACACAACAATTACTCCATTCGGCCAACACTACAACATCCATATTTTCCATGAATTTTTCCATGTTTTCTATTCATTACCACAACAAGCAACACATTACATGAAATGAACTCAATCTTTCATGCAACACAACACATACACACATGCACGGCCCAACATCAACTTGCATGATTTCATGTTTTCCACTCACTTCTACATGCTATAACATGTACCAAATATTCATAACGCATAAAAGGAGGTTAATTCTTACCTCTTCCCTTCAAGTTTCCATCTAGCTAGGGAGTAGACTTGCAACAATAAGAGGGATTCTTGCTACACCAATGGTGCCATGTTGAAGAGGACCTTCAAGTTAGTAGGAATACTAGAGGAAAATATTTTTTTGAGCCATTCCTCATGGGGCCAATTTTTCTTGGCCTTGGCCGAACCTCCTCTCATCTCTCTCTCTCTCTTTTTTTTTTTTTTTTTTTTTTTTTGTTCTTTCTTTCTTTCTTTCTCTCCACTCTTCAATTAAGAGATGAACACACACATGTATATATATATATATTACCAAGCATGTGAGGGGCACATGCCCCTCTCTAGATTTTTCTTCCTTTTTCCTTATTTTCTAGAATTTTCTTTTCTTTTTTTTTTAAAAGATGACTTATTCTAGTCATCCTCCTTTATTCTTTTTCCTCACATGGCCAATATGGCCTTCTTGGAACTTTCATGAAACTCATGTGAAATTCCCGTTTTGCCCCTCGGCTTTTCTCAATATTACCATTTTGCCCCTAGCCTTCCGCATTATTTCCACGGCCCCTTTTACGAATTTCTCTTCTTGTCCTTAGCTTTTCTCAATATTTCCATAATACCAATGTTCATAAATAATATTCCTAGCAATTCGTTCATTGAAATTATTTTAGAACATAGTCTTGTCCTTAACTTTTCACCATTGCCTCACAATACCCGAACGTACGAAATACGGGTTATAACATCCTCCCCCCCTTTAGAACATTCGTCCTCGAATGTTCAACTGATCCTATGGGGTGTTATAGCACTTCGGGAGGGGGTCCCTTTATAGTTGCCCTTTTCTTCATGTCCATTCCATATCTGTTATCCCACTTTCCTTACTATCAAACTCCTGGATCCTTACATGAGTCCTCATTTCGTGTCATGCGTTTATTCTATAGCTGCTCTTTCCATTATGCCCGTTCCTTAACCCTTACCCTATTTTTCCTTATAATCGACTCCTTGACCTTTCATGAGTCACTGCTCTGTGTCTTATCGCCCGTCTTATCTCATCGTGGTGAAACCACTTAGCCTTTTCATGAGTCCTTACTTCGCGTCATAGGTTTTTCTAACTCACAGTGTCACCTCATTATCCTTGTTCCTTCCGGGTTCTTCCTTTCTATTATTGTCTCGTCACCGCACCTTAACGGAAGCCACGCCTTAGTACGCAATCCTTTCTTAACAATTCACTGTAGCCGTAGGCTATTTCTTTATCCTCAGGTCTATCTCTTAATATACTCATTGTTATTTCGCTTCTACTTTTCTCCCAAGTATTCTTGCGACACACCGACATATGTTTGTACTCCGATTCCAAGCTAATAGATTTTCCTTTCTGGTACTTGATAGTGTTGCGATTCCTTTTTAGGTCTAATATAATATGGTCTCCCCCCCTTTAAGGGGCTCCTTATACCAACAATCTTCCTATGAAGTCTTCATTTATACCTTGTTTCTCATCTTTTTGCTAACTCCATGCCTAGCATCCCGGAAACTTTCTTATCCTAAGTTTTCTTTTACCTTCCATCTATGTCATCCTTCGTCCGCATTCCCATCCACTATTCGTCCTCTCACTTCCTTAGTTCGCTTGTTCGTAATTCTTCTTTGACTACGTATCTGTGAGGTAGCTGTGTATCCATATCTCTTCCTATCCTAGTTACTATTCCTTTAGTCTTGCTTATCCAAATCGGTCCTCAAGCCTTGTACACTCCTTTCCTGTCTCTTTTTATCATACTCCATCCCTCTTCCCATGCCTACTTTGAGTCCTTCCTCAAACAATCTCGCGCTTTGCCGGTAATTTCTCTCGGGAGCCTCCTTTACTGAGGTCCTTACCTTTCACTTTCTTTCGACACTTTGTTCTCTTTGTTTCCCCCTAACGCACTCTCTTTCCTTCCCAACTGTCACCATATTAGACCTTCTAGCCTTAATCCATAACAAAATAATGACAGCTTTCCTTATAGCACTTATACCGTCCACTTTCGCTGTCACTTGGGCTTCGATTCCCTTACTTGACTAATGCCTTCCTTACCGTAATCGGAACTCCCGTATCTATCGATATAATCATAGGTAAAGTATTCTACACAGTCATATACATTTATATATATATATGTACTATCAACTAACCCATAAAGTACTTCCAAACACTATTCAAGCCTATCCTAATTCCCGGGCTGTGCCGCACCTTCTGTCCCTTCAATGAACTAGTCTACTGTGTCCTACACGTCCTCTAACAGTCTCCAACCATCCCATATACTCGAGTCTTCCTTAGGCTAACTCAGCTTCTCATTTGTCTCATACGTCTGAATATGTAAAAAATTTCGCAAACTTCCCAGGGGGGTCACCCATCCTCCCACCTGAGCACGCTTAACTTCGAAACTTTGGCGGAATTCGATGCCTTAATACTGATATTTTCGCGTCCGCTTTCTTACATGGCCTTTACTACTCGATCTGAAGCCAATCAAAACTTTATAACTTCCGAGACATTTTCGTAATACGTCCTTTTTTCTATAATGACCGTTTTGCCCTTTTTAATTCCTGATGTTCACCTTCCGCCTGTATGTATGACTATTTCCTGTCTGGCGCCCAACTCCACGTAACAGAACGAATATATTCATCCAGTCTCACCTCTTTTGACTTCCATATCATTCCTCGCCTTTTTCCGCCGATACTGGGCGCCTACGGAAATCGACGATTAGTATAAGGAATCTTATTTCCTATGTCTTGGTTCTATCGCACGATCTAATGACAGAAAGAAGGTCAACCATTCCTAGATGCCTTGTGCACCTCCGTCTATAGATGTGGCCGCTTCACACCCATAAATGGACTCTACCGGACACGACTTTGCAGACAATCCTTGGACCGACCTGCTCTGATACTACTTTGTCACACCCCGATCTTACTAGGGTGTGATGGGCACCCGACCCCGTAACCGGAGTCGAGCGAACCCGCTGACCCTTACTACGTACTAAATTTTTTTTTTATCTCTAAATTAAGTTTACATAATAAACAGTACGGAAATATTCTTTTGTTGCTCTTGAATTAAATAAAATATGTAACTGTACAGAACTCGTATCATATTACAGACTGACTCCCGAAACCCACGACTCTGTCTGCAAAGTCTCTAACTTCAAACAAGACATCATGGCATAGCACGCTGACTCGGCGACACTCCAGGACAAATGGAGTTTGCCAACTTCGCTGGAACATCTTCTATCCTGGCTTCTATCCGTCTGGGTGTACCTGCGCGGCATGAAACGCAGCCCCCGAAGAAGAGGGGTCAGTACGAGCAATGTACTGAGTATGTAAGGCATGAATAGTAACATAATAGGAGATATAGCGACGAGTAGCAACATAGTAAAACTGTAATCAAGTGTAACAACAGATTGGAACTGTAAAACATAGCATGTACGGTAAACGTGGTCTGTACATCTGAGTGCCTCTTAAGGCGGAATTATGCATGCTCACCTTTACCTTTATATATACATCCATAACCTGCTTGCATCACATAATGTCATTAGCCCGCGTCCGGGGTGATTATTTCGTGCCGCCCACTAGTGGTGGTCGTGCCCGGCCAATAGGCCCAGTGTAATTATGCAGACCACTACGCCTGTCGTAGTGGCGGTCGTGCCCGGCCCTCTAGGCCAGTGTAGTTATGCAGACCACTACGCCTGTCGTAGTGGCGATCGTGCCCGGCCTTCTAGGCCAGTGAACATCCATCATAAGCATGCATTGGAGCCCAATCAAAAGCTATACTTTATCGGAGTGACGTAAGGTCGGAAACCTCCGATTATATTATGGAATAACCATGGACGCTTTGCCTCGCCTTGAAGGAACTAGTACTATAAGGCGAGACTTTCAACGGAAAGTAACATTATGAGAAAACATAGAACAAAATCACGGGTGTCGTTTCATATACTTTGGAACCCTTGCAATAGTCATTATCCATAAGTAGGATTAAGAAAATCAAGAAATAGCTTCGTATTCTCATGTCATTACATTCATAGTAAGAACACATTCTCGCCATATTCATCATAGACATTTTCTCATATCAGGTATCGTCGTTGTCATCATAAAATCATAGTCGACGTTTTAGTCATAAAAACTATCAAAAACACAAAACTTGGGTTTTGAAGAAAAAATGGATATTTTTGAAAACATTTATAAACTTTTAATAAGAAAAGTCATGATTTGAAATCACAATTTCTAACTTTGAAAATGAGGACGTTATGGGAGCGTTTATAATATTTCATTATGTGATTCATGCCATAGAAAGAAAAGGGCTTAGCCTTAACATACCTGCGCCGCGCCTTAGTAGTTACACTTATTCGTCCAAGCTTGTTGGTCTACATTCAAGAGAGTTGACGAAATCGTTAGCTTCATTATCATATTCCTCTCTTAACCTTTCCAGTACATTCACTTATGGTCTGCCGAAATTTCGGCAGCATCTCCCCTGTAAATATACCACCCCCGAGAATATGGCTCGGCCCAATTTATCCATTAACAACAATCCAAGAATTCAACTCGGCCAAACCAACAACAATACCAACAATCTTACTAACAACATTCCATTTATATTCAATTCAATTCAATTCAATTCACATAATCTTCCAACAACTCAATCAACCTACTACTTCATCCGAAGCCTTCAACTTCAACAACAACCATGTATTTCATAACCATTCATATACGTTAGCTTTAACCACAACCTTCATTCTACATTACATGATCCATAACGACAACAACTAAAATGTCCAATTTCATCAATTTACATTAACTTACCAAAACATCTATTATTTGACCGTAACTACTTCTTACATGTTTTCATGCATTTTTCATCCATTTCTATACATTCCAACTACAAGCAACATACTACAAAATTAATTCACTTGTCTTACACAACCCCACCATTTTCGACCACCATACCACATTCATGGCCTCAACTTTAACATGCATGATCTCATGTTCTTCATCCATTTTATATTATGGAATTTACCACACAACAATCAAACTACCAAAATAAAATTAATTCATCATTTCTACACAACAATTACTCCATTCGGCCAACACTACAACATCCATATTTTCCATGAATTTTTCCATGTTTTCTATTCATTACCACAACAAGCAACACATTACATGAAATGAACTCAATCTTTCATGCAACACAACACATACACACATGCACGGCCCAACATCAACTTGCATGATTTCATGTTTTCCACTCACTTCTACATGCTATAACATGTACCAAATATTCATAACGCATAAAAGGAGGTTAATTCTTACCTCTTCCCTTCAAGTTTCCATCTAGCTAGGGTTGTAGACTTGCAACAATAAGAGGGATTCTTGCTACACCAATGGTGCCATGTTGAAGAGGACCTTCAAGTTAGTAGGAATACTAGAGGAAAATATTTTTTTGAGCCATTCCTCATGGGGCCAATTTTTCTTGGCCTTGGCCGAACCCCTCTCATCTCTTCTTTTCTTTTCTTTTTTTTGTTCTTTCTTTCTTTCTTTCTCTCCACTCTTCAATTAAGAGATGAACACACACATGTATATATATATATTACCAAGCATGTGAGGGGCACATGCCCCTCTCTAGATTTTTCTTCCTTTTTCCTTATTTTCTAGAATTTTCTTTTCTTTTTTAAAAGATGACTTATTCTAGTCATCCTCCTTTATTCTTTTTCCTCACATGGCCAATATGGCCTTCTTGGAACTTTCATGAAACTCATGTGAAATTCCCGTTTTGCCCCTCGGCTTTTCTCAATATTACCATTTTGCCCCTAGCCTTCCGCATTATTTCCACGGCCCTTTACGAATTTCTCTTCTTGTCCTTAGCTTTTCTCAATATTTCCATAATACCAATGTTCATAAATAATATTCCTAGCAATTCGTTCATTGAAATTATTTTAGAACATAGTCTTGTCCTTAACTTTTCACCATTGCCTCACAATACCCGAACGTACGAAATACGGGTTATAACACCTTCCTCCCGAGCGGGAGATTGATTTTGCTATCGACGTGTTACAAGACACTAAGCCTATATCTATTCCTCCTTATAGAATGGCTCCCGCAGAACTGAGAGAGTTGAAAGAGCAATTGAAAGACTTGCTTGAGAAAGGCTTTATTAGGCCTAGTTTATCCCCGTGGGAAGCACCCGTATTGTTTGTCTGAAAAAAAGATGGCTCTTTGAGAATGTGCATTGATTATCGGTAATTGAATAAAGTGATGATTAAGAATAAGTATCCTCTTCCGAGGATTGATGATTTATTTGATCAATTACAAGGTGCCAAATGGTTTTCCAAGATAGATTTGAGATCCGGGTATCATCAAGTGAGAGTTAGGGAGAAAGATATCCCTAAGACAGCCTTCAGAACGAGATATGGCCATTTTGAGTTCCAGGTGATGTCATTTGGGCTAACTAATGCACCGGCAGTGTTTATGGATTTAATGAATGATGTGTTCAGGCCCTTCCTGGATCTATTCGCGATTGTATTCATCGATGATATTTTGGTGTATTCTAGATCCGAGGCAGAACATGCGGATCATTTGCGTACTGTCCTCAGAGTTCTTCAGACTCGAGAGCTATTTGCAAAATTTTCTAAGTGTGAGTTCTGGTTGAACTCAGTGACGTTTCTGGGGCACATTGTTTCAGCCGATGGTATTCGGGTAGATAGCCAAAAGATTGAGGATGTAAAGACTTGGCCAAGGCCTACAACTCCTACGGAGGTACGTAGCTTTCTGGGCTTGGCAGGATATTATAGGAGATTTGTAGAAGATTTTTCTTCTATTTCTGCACCACTTACAAAGTTGACCCAGAAATCAGCTAAGTTTCAATGGACAGATGCTTGTGAACATAGTTTCCAAGAGCTAAAGGATAGATTGACTTCTTCACCAGTCCTGACACTTCCAGAGAGATTGGAAGGTTATGTTGTTTATTGCGATGCTTAGGCGTTGGGCTAGGCTGTGTATTGATGCAACATGGCAAGGTGATTGCGTATGCTTCAAGGCAATTAAGAAAATATGAAAAGAATTATCCAACCCATGATCTCGAATTGGCTGCAGTGATTCATGCATTAAAGATATGGAGACATTATTTATATGGTGTTCATGTAGATATTTATATAGATCACAAGAGCCTTCAGTATATCTTCAAGCAGAAAGAGTTGAATTTGCGGCAGCGACGATGGTTAGAATTGTTAAAAGATTATGATGTTGATATTCTATATCACCCTTTAAAGGCAAATGTTGTGGCTGACGCTCTTAGCCGCAGATCTATGGGAAGCTTATGTGATGTACAATCGGAGAAAAGAGAAATGACTCGTGAGCTCCAGCAGTTAGCTAACCTAGGAGTTCGAGTAGTGGACTCAGGTAGCAGGGGAACTACTATTCAGAATTCAGCAGTTTCGTCGCTAGTAGTGGAAGTGAAAGAGCGACAATACGAAGATCCCATGCTAGTGCAAAGACAGTAGATACACTCCCTCAGAGAGAGGAGTCATCATTTGAGATTACAGGAGATGGAGTTCTCCGATGTCGAGGCATATTATGTGTTCCTAATGTGGCAGGTCTACGCCACTAAATTTTAAGAGAAGCTCATTGTTCCCGTTATTCTATCCACCCCGGAGCAACGAAAATGTATAATGATCTTAAATCCATGTATTGGTGGAATAGGATGAAGAAAGATGTAGCAGAATTTGTAGCTCAAAGTCCCAACTGTCAACAAGTGAAAATCGAGCACCAAAAGCCGGGCAGATTGTTGCAAGCTATAGAAATCCCAACTTGGAAGTGGGAAGTGATTAACATGGACTTCATTACAGGCTTACCCCGTTCTCGACGAAAGTATGATTCCATATGGGTGATTGTGGATAGACTCACTAAGTCAGCTCATTTCTTGCCAGCCAAAACGTCGTATGTAGCAGAAGATTATGCAAAGCTTTATGTTAACGAGATAGTGCGACTCCATGGTGTTCCAATATCTATTATCTCTGATCGAGGTACTCAGTTTACAGCTAATTTCTGGAAATCCTTCCAAGAGGGTTTGGGGACTTATGTGAGCCTTAGCACGGCATTTCATCCACAGACTGATGGACAAGCTGAACGTACCATTCAGACTCTTGAGGATATGTTACGAGCATGTATGATAGATTTTGGAGGAAATTGGGATGATCATTTGCCACTCATTGAATTTGCTTACAATAATAGCTATCATTTTAGCATTCAAATGGCACCGTATGAAGCTTTATATAGGCGAAAGTGTAGATCCCCAATTGGGTGGTTTGAAATAGGAGAGGCTAAATTGATAGGGCCGGATTTGGTCCAACAAGCCATAGAGAAAGTCAAGCTCATACAAGATCGATTATTAGCAGCCCAAAGTCGTCAAAAGTCCTATGCGGACAATCGTCGAAGGGACTTAGAGTTCCAAGTTAAAGATTGGGTATTCTTGAAGGTGTCGCCAATGAAAGGCGTTATGAGACTTGGCAAAAAGGGGAAGCTTAGTCCCCGGTATATTGGGCCTTATGAAGTTGTGCGCAAAGTAGGTAAAGTAGCTTACGAATTAGATCTACCTCCTGATTTGGAGTCAGTCCATCTAGTTTTTCATGTCTCAATGCTTCGTAAATATGTTGGAGATCCTACTAGGATCGTCCCAGTAAATGATGTTCAAGTGACAGAAAAGTTAGCTTATGATGAAAATGTCACACCCCAATCTTACTAGGGTGTGATGGGCACCCGACCCCACATTCGGAGCCGAGCGAACCCACTGACTCTTATTACATACATAAACTTTCGGACTCTTAATCAGACAAAAATGATAAGTACAACAAATATTTTGGAAATATCCTTTGTAGTTTACAAATCGACAGAATACGTAATCATATGGAATCTACCGCAAAATACTGAGAATGACACGTCCGATGAAGCCGCTTACAATCGACATTCTTTTATGAACCCACAACTCGTACGCAAAGTCTCTAACAAATAATCGAACACATAACATGCATAATCGACACGGCAAAGCACTCCAGAGCAAATGGAGCTTGCCAACGCCGCTGGAACATCTCCTACAAAGCCTGTACTCTTCTGGGTGTACCTGCGCGGCATGAAACGCAGCCCCCGAAGAACAGGGGGTCAGTACGGAGTATGTACTGAGTATGTAAAGCATAAAATACGATAAACAGAATCATAACTGAACGGAGGATACAAAACATAAATGCAATAGCCGGAGTATCAGAAATGCTTACTCATAAAACATAGACAGATGCATAACAGAAAATATGCCATAGCCGGTCCCATTATGGGACTCGGTAAACAGAAGGTGGTCGCCCCCGACACTGGCGCCACAATATATCGGAACATATCAGAATGTGCACATATCATAGCATATCAGATGGCCATATCATATCATATCATATCAAAGTGTACATGCACAAGATACCCACAACCCATGTACGGGTATACTGCCCCCTCACCGAGGCACGGCGAACAATGCGGTGGAAAACGCTTGATAACATATCCGGGCCGGGCTCGGTGGAAGGAAGCATTGAGGCATCCACGAGTGGAGTAGTGAGAAACTAAATGCAATATAAAATGTACAACATACACAGAGATCAGACGGAATAATCAAACGACATATCATGAAAAAAGGGTGAAACGAGTCATAGCTCATTTGTGTGTATCAAAATGTAAAACATATACAGAAACTCGATAGCATAACTCAACTGGCAGACCTTATAACGAACATATGACAATAATCAAAACATAAGTCTTTCGGATATCGGAGTAGTTCGTGTCAAAATAGTCTTTAAAAGCGTTTCAAATACCAACGTAGGTCATAAGACTCAATAAAATAATTATAGCCAAGGTTATTCTTTAGAACTTAGAAAGGTAGTTAAAAGTTTTCCTTAGTTTCCATTCAAAGGTAGTTTAAATAGGATATTAGGAAAAATTCGGACAAAGTGAGCCCACGGACCAAATGAGGTGGCGTATGTAAATTACGTATGTTAAACTTCATAACGTCATCTATGAGGATTTTAAGGCAATCGGATTTCACTTGCACAAGTTCTAAGGGTTTAGACAACTTTTATAACTATTCCTACAATATTCAATTCAATTCTACTGAATGAAAAAAGGGCGTTTTTGGACGTGGATTCCGAGGAGTAGAGCTGTCCCCGCGGTCCAAATTCAAACCTAGTACGTCTAAGACATGCCAAGAGAAAGAATGGGAGAGTTTTACATACCTTGTTTGCCTTTTACGCTTGCCAAAATTCAAATCCCGTTTCATCCAAAACCTACAAATGGTCACATTTACCAATTGTTATTCATAAGGCTTAAAGTTTCAATCTTAATCAATACTTGTCTATAAAAATTTGGGCAAAGCATCTCCCCTATACATACAACATCCCCGAGATTCAAACTCGGCAAAAACAACAACAACCATACCAACAACAATATAAACAACATCAATAATCGACTAGAACGCATTCTAGCGCAAATAGTATTATTTTCCAAATAATGCAACAACTCCCAAATCCAACTTTACACTTACAAACCAATATCAATATGTTCATATTCACATGCTAATTTAAGATCATTCAACATAAACCAAGAGCATTCCAAGCTATATATCCAATATTCAACAATTCCATCAATTTCCATATTCAATCCAACATTCTCATATATGCAACGAAACCATTCCAACGCATTTTCTACTTACTACTGCATCACTAACAACCATAATCCACACTTTAACAATTTCATTATCTTAATACCATAAAATCACATTAATATGACATAATTCTCTACATTCCATTTCCATGCCAACTTAACCCATATATCCTTCATTTACATTGTAAAGATCGCAACAACGCAACTAACGTGTTAAACAAAATAAATTCATCATTAGTTTATCACTATATATATATACACCCCACGGCCAACGTGAATTTTCCAACTCCATCCCATTTTCGTTCAACTTTCGCTTCCAATGCAAATTCCACAATGACCACAACTATAATACAACATAAAATTCAACTCATCCTAACTATACAACTTTGCATGAATTCGGCCACATGCACACATGCACTTCTACTTTGCAAACTTCCATATTTCTATATATTCTACTCATTTCTATATACTACAACATAAACAAAAGCTTTACAACACAAATAAGGGAATTAAATCTTACCTTTTCTTCCAAAGTTCTTCACTTAATCAAGGTGTCAAATTGGCAAAACAAGCCTTCTTATCTTCCGAAATGACTACACCACGTTGTAGATTGAGCCTTGAATTAGTGGGGGAATACCACAAAAAAAAAATTTAGAAGCAAGATTCCATGGGTTCCTTTTTCTCCTTCCATGGCCGAATAGGCCATCCCTTTTGTCTCTCTCTTCTTTCTTGTTTTCTCTTTCTCTAACTTTCTTGAATTTTCTAAATGAGCATATGAAGAATAAATTCTTCCATGTGCTCTATATATTAAGTGGTCATGTGCATGGCACATGCCCCCCCCCCCCCCCCCCCCCTTGTTTCTTTTCTCTTTTTTTTTTTTTTTTTTTTTTTGTGTTCAAAGATACAAAATTTTCAAGAACTAATAATTTGGAAATTCCAATTTTACCCTTAGCCTTTTCCAATATTTCCACATCTAAATTTTTTCATAACCAACTTATGAACCAAACAATATCAATACATTACATTGTCCTTAACTTGTCTCAATTATCCCAAGGTATCCAAAGGTGTAAGATACGGGTTATAACAGCTTCACACCATAAACAGGACTCTACTGGACACGACTTTGCAGACAACCCCTAGGACAGACCTGCTCTGATACCACTTTGTCACACCCTGATCTTATTAGGGTGTGATGGGCACCCGACCCTTACTTAGGGTCGAGCGAACCCTCAGACTCTTCCGCATAATAAATCGCGCCAAACTTTTTAAACCAAATGAGATAAAATACATAGCAAAATTTTTCGAAATATTCTTTCTCGTAGCCTTCAAATCGAACAAATTTATAATCATACAAAATTCAATACATAACACGGACCGACATATCGGTCGACGAAGCCGAAAACGTACCGACAACCAATACCCACGTACGCCGTCTACAAAGTCTCTAACATAACTCAATCATAACAAACAAACTCGACTTGGCGACCCCTCGGGAGAATGGAGCTTGCCATCTCTGCCGGAACATCTTATAATAACTCGCTCATCCGGGAGTACCGCGCGGTATGAAACGCGACCCCGAAGGTAGGGGTCGCACGGAAAAATGTGCGAGTATATAAGGCATGCAATACGAGAAAACAGAACCATAATCGAGACAGATAAGACCAAAAGATAAGTACATTACTCAAAATACCGGAACGCTTATTTTTTTCACCACAAATCATACGCACTGTCTATATATCGAAGGAGTACGGAAAGTAAACGAGTCATCCAAAGTACCGAAATGCTTATTTTACAATCACGGATCGCATGTCCGAAGGGGTGCGAGAAAATACGGAGCGCACGGTGATGTCACACGACCCGACGGAGGGCGGAACGTACGTAATGTTCAGACGAGGTCATATATCGGATGGAATACCGAACGTACAGAATACTCAGATGAGGTCATATATCGGACGCAGACGTACAGAGCTATATCGAACAGACCCGTAATCAGAGTCAGACGTACTTATGTACACACGGAATTTTTTTCGTAATCAGAGCAAGACATGCATAGAGATATACCGGACAGATTCGTGGTCAGAACCGGAAATACAGAGGCATAATAGACAGAGCCTTATCAAAATCAGAAGTGCAGGAGTAAGACATACAGAGTCATTATCAGAATCAGAAGTACAGAAAATGCATATCTTATCCAGAATATCAAAATGCATACTTTCAGATCACAAATTATGCATAACAGACCATATATTATCATATACATATGCTAATAACAGATCCCGGCCCTCCAGTGAGGGACGCGGTAACAGAACCCGGCCCTCTAGTACGGGACGCGGTGAACAGACAGAACATATGCCATCCGGGGCCGCCGTCCCCATATCATCATATCATAAGCATAAACAGAACTCGGCCCGCCTATGAGGGATGCGGTGAACCATGCAGGGGAACTCGCACGATAACGAACCGGCCCGGGACGCGGTGGACGGACACGGGAGGCATGCGCGCGATAACGCATCCCGGCCGGGACGCGGTGAACGGACACACACAGCCGTGCAGCGAGTCGTGAGAAACCATATGCACATAAATCTAGACTCGATGAATACGTACACTTACCGACATTCGAAGGCTCAGAAACGAATTTCGGGTTCTTCCAAATTAATATCGGGAAGTTATGAGCGTTTGAAATACAGAAACCTCTTCGGACTTTTTAAGCGATCCGAGATCGTACGTGAAGAACATTAGGCTTACGCGCAGCACACTCATATCGAATACTCGGATCGGAAGACTCATATCCAGTACTCACATAGCCGAATACTTATACCGGAATACTTATATCGAAATGCCCGTATCAGAATACTTACATCAGACGCTTATATCAGAATACTCATGTCAGAGTTATCATGTTGGAATGCTTATACCAGAATACTTAGATCAGAATGCTTATGTCAGAACATATATATATCAAAATAGAATGCTTATATCAGAATACTTATATCGGAATATTTACATCGGAATGCTTATATCAAAATATTCAAATCAGATCATTCGTACCGAAGCGTTTATATCAGAATAGTCAAACCAGAATACTTATATCTGAGTTACCAGATACTTATATCAAGTTCGGAATAATAGTCAAAGATTTCCTTAATTATCGTACGGTAAAAGGACAAATAGAACAATACAAATAGGTCTCGGGAACTGTGGGCCCACCTCGGGTCAAGTCGAGGTGGCATACGTAAATTATAAACATTTGGCCTTATAATGTCATCTACGAAAGTTCAGGGTAATCCAATTCCGTTGGTGGAAGTTACATATGTTCAAACTCACTTTTCTTAACTAAACATAATATACCTAATTCAATTATACTGAATGAAAAAGGGTCAAACATAAGCTCGGATCTCTAAGAGTAGAATCGTCCCCGAGGCTCGTATTCAAACCTATTACAACTAGGACATGCCAAAGAAAAAAAAGAGTAAGCCTTACATACCTTTTCTGCTTCTTAAGCTTCTCCAAATTCAAGTCCCAAATGCTTCAAAATCTACAATTGGTCACAAATACCAAACATTGATTATAAGCCTTTAGGAATTTAATCTTGAATCAACACTTGTCTTAATTTCTCAAGTAAATCCACTTATGTTCTACCGAAATTTCGGCAGCATCTCCCCTGTAAATATACGATCCCCGAGAATACAACTCGGCCAAATTCGTCAACACAATACCCAAAGCAACACCAACAACATCAAGAATCACAACAAAATACATTCTAGCATAAAGATTCTTCTTTTCTACATTATGCAATAACTCCCATTCCAACCTCACACTTCTAACTTCATGACAACGTTCTCATATTTATTTACTAATCCAGAACCATTCAAATACAATTCGGAAACATTTCATAGCATTTCTACAAAATATTCACAAAATATACAAACTTTCCACCAAAGCCATAATGCATCCAAAACTTTTAATCTTTAACATACATATTCATAGCATGTTTCCATCTTCCAATTTCATCAACAATCATCATAATTTGCATCTTAACAATTTCATTTCCATGTTTGCATAAACTAGAATAAAATCATATGATTTCCCACAACAACTTAACAATGGATTTTCGTGCCAACTTGAACCATTAACCTTCCATTTTCATCACAAAGCTACAACAACACAATTAGCATGCTAAATACAACAATTTCATATCCTCCCCAACATATAGTACCACACGGCCACCTATATACATATATATACCCACCTTGCAAAATTCCATATTTCCATAGTTTCTACTCATTTCTATATACTACAACACAAACAAACCTTCATAACACAATAAAAACATAAAATTCTTACCTTTTCCAATAAATTCTCCTTGCCACCAAAGTCACTTTCTTGCCAAAATAATTATACCACTTTGTAGAGAATTTTGAATTGAGTAGGAATGCAAGAAAATTATAATTTTTGGATCAAAGTTGAAGGCTTGGAAATTTTTCTTCTTTTTTTTTTTTCTCCTCTTTCTCTCTATGGCCGTGAGCCTCTTTCTCTTCTTTCTCTCTTCTCTTGTTTTGTTTTCTTGAATTAGAAGATGAATTCATTCATATATATATACATAAGTCTCCAAGCATGTGAGGGGCACATGCCCTTCTCTAGAAATTTCTTTAATTTAATTAAAAAGATGACTTGTTAGTCATCATTTTTCATCCTTCATTCATTCTTCTTCTTTTTTTTTTGTCACATGGCCAACATGGCCTTTTTGGAGCCTTCAAGAAACTTGTGTAAAATTACCATTTTACCCCTCAACTTTTCTCAATATTACCATTTTGCCCCTGACCTTTCACATTATTTCCACGGCTCATTTTGCGAATTTTTCTTTTTGCCCTTAGCCTGTCACAACATTTCCATACTAGTAATGTTCATAAGCAACATTCATAACCACTTGTGCATTAAAATAATTTTTGAAAATGGTCTCGCCCTTAACTTTCCATGACGACTTTGAAATATCCAGACGTGCAAAATACGGGCTATAACAAATATGTAGACACGTAAGAAAATTTAGAACCTGGGTCAAATAATACAGTAGCCATCCGGTGACAGACTAAGATATTACCTGTAATAACGACATCTGAGCCCTCAGCCTCTGTTCTGCCAGCAAAGGCATAACAATGAACCCGTCTGCCAGTAGCCTGCGAGCCATTGCAATCAATCTGCCCAGTCTGAGCTCTACCTCTACCGAGCTGATGACCACCTCTACCAGACTGAAACCCTCTTCTGTTAGACTGGTTGCCACCTCTACCAGCCGTGTGACCTCCACGCCCAGACTGAGCGCGATTACCCCCATAGGATCCTCCCCCTTTACCTGTTGCTGGGGCTTGGGGAGCCTAAAATTGAGTACGCTGGCCACCTTACCTGAGTCTAGGATAATTTTTCTTGAAATGCCCCCATATTACCACACTCAAAACACCTGCGGTCTAACGTCGGACACTGAACAGAAACGGACGAAGCTGAGTAACCACCATAATCTGGAGCTCTAGTCTGCGATCCCCCTGGCTGGCTGGAATAGTACTGACTAGCCCCTAATGGGCCTCCAGCTGAAACCTGCATGCCTTCCTGAACAGGGCGTCCAGAATAAAAATGGAAACTCTGGATCTTAGCGAAAGAGCTACTGTAACCACCACTCTTTCGGCCCTTCTTCTCCGCGTGCTTATGGTAACCATCCTGCGGAACTCCATCGACAGTCCTAACATGATCCACCACTTCCTGAAAGGAAGCACCTGTTGCTGCAAGCTGAAGAGCTGACAACTAAAGGGCAGTGTTCAACCCCTTCACAAATCTCCTAACCTTCTCCTCCTCAGTAAGTACAGCATGGAGGGCATAGCGAGACAACAAATGGAAACGAGCCTCATAAGCAGCCACAGACAAATTACCCTGCTCAATATTGCTGAACTCATCGCGACTGCAGTCCCTCAAAGTACGAGGAACATACTTGTCTAGAAACACCTGGTAAAGCTGAGTCCATGTCAACAGAGGTGATCCTGCTGGCCTGCACTCTACAAAAGTCCTCCACCATAACTTTGCATCACCCAGGAGCTAGAAGGTCACGAACTCAACACCATATTTCTCCACTGCCCCCATCTTATGGAGCCTCTCATGACAGTCTATAATGAACTCGTAAGCATCCTCCACCTCAGAGCTGAAGAACTCTAGAGGCTTCATCTTAGTGAACCTCCAAAACAGATCATGCGCATCCCCGGTCAACACCGAGCCTCCCACTGTTCCAGGAAATACCTCCGATCCTGAAGCCTCATCTAAACGAGGAGCCATATCTGCAGCATGTTGTAACCCGGAGCACGAACTCCGCCAGGAGCTAGATCACCCACTCTGGCACCCTGTGCCCCTGGAACAGTTGGTAACATACCTGCCTCTGTCAAACCATTCAGCAGGTTCAACACTCGGACCATCACATCTGACAACACTGGAGGAGCTATAATACCTGGTTGTGCCGATGCTGCTGCAAACTTGCCACCTCATCTGGAACTACCTTGAGGCTTAGGGTACTCAACGCGTTGCTGACCATCTGCAGAAGTATCGCCTCTGGCTGGTGCTGCTGCTCCCCTGCCTCTACCACGACCACGACCATGACCTCTGGCCTGGCCTCCTCCACGAACTGCGGCCCCAGTGGCCTGTCCTCCACCTTGAGCTGCGACCCCAGTGGCCAGCACGGGTACCTTATTCGCTGTTCTTTGCTGCACGAGTCCTCACCATCTGTGAGAGAGTAGAAGGAAGAGTCAGATACCAATTTGAATCATCCAGGTACCAATTTGAATCAAGTAGCACGAAAGAAAGAAAGAAATTGAATTTTCCTAGTGTCCCATAGCTTCTCGAAGATAAGTACAGACGTCTCCGTACAGATCTGCAAGACTTTACTAGACATATCCTTGTACAACAAGAAGGACAAATCTAAGGCTCTGATACCAATTTGTCACAACCCAAACAGCCGTGAGTGGTACCCACACAAATCCCCTAGTAGGCAAACCATCTACTTAACCAACCATCCAAACGATTACCACATCACTTAGCCAATTTTAAAAAAATTTAAGGATACAACATATATAAAAATCTCCAAATGTCTAGTCATGCCATAAATAAATAAAATCTGCGGAAGTCTAACTATTACAACCTCAAAATTCGAAAGTCCTTGTACAAGGACTCTAAAACATAACTGTCCAAAGAATAAATAAATTTTTAAAAATAACATAAATGTCTGAAATGAAATAGACATCTAAAATAGGAAAGATCTTCAGGCTGCCTACATGGATAAGAGCTCACCGTCGAATCTGGCGGAAACTGGCCTCACCCTAAATATGAGGTCTCGTAGATGTCTCTGGATCACAATCTGCACTCAAAAGAATGTAGCAAGGTAGTATCAGTACAAACACTATGTACTGGTAGATATCATAAGCCGAATAAGATTAGTATCATGCATACAATCATAAAATCAATAAAATAGACAGGTAGGCACAACAACACAAACCTCAGAAACTATCAACAGAAATCATCCAACACCAAAATATCAGCCAACACAGGGATAAGGTAAATCCACACAAGAAGCAATCAATAAGAGTAACTCAACCCATGTAATCACCAAACACAATCGTAAATCACAAATTATCTCAACTCTGTCACATATCCGTACACACATGCTAAATGGTAGTGTTTGACCCATTAGCCATGACCTGCAGGGGACCCATGGTGTCCATATACCACTCGCTCCAGAACTGACCTCGGATAACGAGCCCATAATGAGGCCACATCCTCACCCCCTGTCAAATGTGCCTTTGTATATTTATAATACCTTTCTCATCACAATGTATTTCTATTCCACAATCAATAAGGAATGTGAATAATCACTAAATCAATATCAGGGAATACAAGTCACAATGTCACAAGTCATATCAAGACTCAATTATCAATTCATCAATAACATGAATAAGGGATTTCTCCAAGTCAACAAGAAGAGTATTTATGAACTCCTTCTTTATCATTTTATATTAGTTCATCACATAATTAATCAATCAATATCAAACTGTAAGAATTACCAACCACACTTTATGTCCGAAGCCCTAATCATGCTTCTCTTGTTAATTTCGTAACACATACAATCAACTAATCAAAATCTAACTCAAGTAGACCGTAACCTACCTTAAAGAAGAACTGGGACAATGCAGTCACTCCGCGATAGCTTTCCCCTTTCGCAAATGCTTCCGAACGTTCAAAGTCTAGAAATATAGCGCTACATGCGTATTCAAATCATCTACTCAAAATATACAATAAATTGGGGAAAAGAACCCAATTACCTCTACCCTTTTCAAATGGTGAACTATTACTAGGCGTGAATTCATCATAATATCAACTCCAATAATCATATTCTATCCGTTCATGGGTTTTCTAATCATTCCAACCCTTTTACAAGTAGTTTTTATGCCAAAGTTATTATCTTTATGAAACCTTAGGTCTCATTCAACAAGTTCCACCATTAATAGACAAGTTCTCGTCCTAGGAAGTGATAATCTATACTCCTAGATGATTAAACAGCAATAAAATCAACAACCCATTCATTAATCAAGGGTTTCTTAAGTTCTAGAGTTTTAGCCCTTTCATTCACCATTAATGGACCTTTAACTAATCCTGGAATCTAACATGACAATGGAATTAATAAAGTCAAGGGTTGAGACTTACCTTTTAAGTGTACTCTATCCCTAGCCTTAGAATTTCGCCATAGCAGTTCTTGGAAACTGTTTTGGGTGTTATGTGGGGAATGGGTTAGGAATAAAGAATAATAAACGCTGATTCTGCCTCGTGCCGACCGCTACAACTGTCCAAGCCTCGCTGCAGACGTCTCGCTAGCTCCTGCTATGGCGGACCTCATTAAAGTCCTGCTTCCCCAAGACGGCGACCCCCACCTCGCTACGACGGACCCGCTGCAGTGGCCCATCACCCGCTACAGCGGTCCATTTTGACCAGTAGCTCGGGTTTTTGCACCAGTTTTCACCCAAAAATCCCAACACCAATCCAAGGCCCTATAGGCGCAAACAAAACATGCACAAATACATTAAAACACACTACGGGCTCACTCGCTGCCTCAAAATTCCCAATGGCGGTCTAGTTTTCTAAGTCCCCCCCCCCCCAACGACCTAGCGGGTCGTTACAATGGTGCACAAGATTGGGGTGCGAAGATTCAAGTTTTGGATTGATGTTCTCATCAGGGGGGAGTTAATACTCGTTGTACTCGTTTTCCCTTAACCAAGATTTTTGTCCCAATTGGGTTTTCCTGGTAAGATTTTTAATGAAGCAGCCAAAATGCGTATTATTATAAATGTGTACTCTTTTCCCTTCACTAGAATTTTTTCCACTGGTTTTTTCTAATAAGGTTTTAATGAGGCACATTATCTATCAAATAAACATCCAAAGGGGAGTATTATAAATATTGTTTATTATTGTGAATGTCTATCTTTAGGAGAAAATTTAGAGTTAGTGACTTTGGGATCAAATCAGTTTTCCCTTATAATATAGAGGTTCTCCTTCATTATAAACACATCCCTAACAAGAGAAATAAAGAATTCCCTCTCTTCTCTCTACAAATATTCTCGTTCTAGTTTTATTATTTTATAACAGGATAAATTTAAAAAGTGGCTTCAAACTAGGCCATTAGTGCAAATAATTCTATTAAAAACTATATGTGCGAGATTTCATTATCATAATCATAGAATATATGATTCACTAGGAGGCACCAATTGTATGGAAACTAAAGTAATTCCTTCCAAGATTTTTTTTGAACGAATAAAGGCAGATAAGTAAGGGGGGAAAAAGAAGAAAGAACGGCATAGCGCATAATTAGCCTTGAATAAACAAACCCAAACTATTTTCCAATTCCCACCAAATTCGGAGTCTAATGGCCAAAGTCTCTTTACTGAAACAAACAAAAACTCGAAATGTCTCTTTGGATATTTCCATTTCTCTGTTACCCTTCTTGTCATCATTCTTCAGGTAAATTAACGTATAAACACAGCTCTCCTCCCCCACCTCAATCAAATGTAAATTACGTATAAATATGTGCGTCCTATATACACATGCAATAAACATATTACATAAAAAAAAAAAAAAAAAAAAAAATTGTCAATGCCATTCTTTTGTCATTCATTGGACTTCTCTCGTGTTTATTACTAACCTAGACAAGTTTAGAGATCTGAAGGATTTGTCATCTTTTAATGCATGTCTCCACATGGAGAATTAACTAGGCTTTAAATTTAATTTGGTAATGAGTGTGTGCATGCATTATTTTGAGTTTTTGCAAAGGTTAAATTTTGAAGGGGTGCCATTGAGGACAACTCTGAGGCAGAGGTGGATCAAGAATTTGATGTTAATGAGTTCTTATAACGTCGTTGAGTTAATTAATAGTAATATTAGATATAGATATTTAGTGGATTTTACAAAAATAAAAGGGGTTATTTCACGCCAAAGACCATGGAGTAGCCTGTCAAGGTGATTGAACACCAAGTGGGCCGCACCTACGAGGACTCAATAAGAAACAAAAATTGTGTTGAGCAAAAGAGATTTTGTCTAATTAAGAAATTTCTGCTGTTAATTGATTGATATGTTAACAAGTAGAACCAATCTAGATCCAACAAAGACATGCACGACATTATTGAATAAATGGTTGCAATTTGTTATCTGTGTTCACCTATATTTCCTTTGTTCTTGTTCATTTTTCCAGTTCCATCATGTTGGATATGTTTTGGTGAAGGATTTCATTGGCATAATTGACAATATTTATGCCTGCCAGATGAAGACTTGCAAGCTTGATGACACGGGATTTTTCTGTTTGTGAAAATTGAATGATCTATCAGGTGAGGAAACACGTCCGTTCCTTATCAGTTTCCATTTTTGGCAAAACAATGGCGAATTGAGTTTGGAGTAAGACATGCATTAGGAAGGAAAATAAGGCATTCAGTTAGTTAAAATCAGGGAATTGTGTTCCTATGGCTGGAAAACCTGGTATGGACATACCTGGAGGTCCAGTACTCCTGCACGGAGAACTGGACTTGCAGATTATAGAAGCCCAGTCACTTCCAAATATGGACATGACATGTTGTTCCAAGTTTAGCCCTTTTGGATCTACGCGAAAGGTTAAGAGCAAGGATTCAGGGAAGTCAGCTCGTAAAATAATAGATACTAGTGACCCCTATGTGTCTGTGTGTATAGGCGGGGCAAAAGTAGCTCGAACAATGGTGATTCGCAATGATGAAAATCCGTCATGGAATGAGCATGTCCATATACCAGTTGCTCACACAGTTGACAAAGTTGAGTTTTTTGTCAAGGATAATGATGGGGTAGGCGCTGAACTGATTGGAAAGGTGGAAATACCTGCTGATAAAATTCTTGCAGGTAAAGAAATAAGTAGTTGGTTCCCTATTCTTGGACATTCTGGGGATCCCTTGAAAACTGGTGCTCAACTGCATCTGTCAATCCAATACAAGCCAGTGGCAGAGAACCCTTTATATAGAAACGGTGTTGGAGGTGATGCCAATAGTGTAGGAGTACCGCATACTTATTTTCCACTACGAAGAGGAGGAAATGTTACTCTTTATCAGGATGCTCATGTGCCTGATGCAACACTTCCTGAAATTTTGCTAGATGATGGGAAGGTTTTTAATAATAACAAATGCTGGGAAGACATATGTCATGCCATGTTAGAAGCTAAGTATCTAATATATGTTGTTGGTTGGTCCGTATATCATCCTATACGGCTAGTAAGAGAACCTACAAGACCATTGCCTTCGGCAGGGGAACGAACACTGGGAGATTTGCTCAAGTACAAGTCACAAGAAGGAGTACGTGTGATTTTGCTCATTTGGGATGATAAAACTTCAAATGATGACTTATTCCTCAAAACGGTAATATCACGGACTAGAGAAAACTATTAAACTTATTTATCATAGAGAAGCTATCCATTGATGTGATTTCTCATGACAATCATAATTGCAGTCTTTTCTCTAGATATATGGAACATAAAGCTATTTGGTAAGTATCGCAATATTGGTCTTATTGACTTATGAGCTTGAATGCAGGAAGGTATAATGCAAACTCATGATGAAGAGACTAGAAAGTTTTTTAAACACTCAAGTGTACACTGTGTGCTTTGTCCCCGTTCTGCCAGCAGTAAGCTTAGTGTTCTCAAGCGACAGGTTTATACTTTTCTTTTTCTTAGGGGAAAGGGAGGGAAAAATATTTGTCAGATGAATTCTAATTGGATGATTATTTTAATACTTGAAAAAGTCGTAAATCTAGAACAAGCAAGTAATTTTTCTATCAGAATTCAATCAAGGGAACTGCTAGCCCATTATCTTTGATTTCATCTGTTGATCAAAGAGTCACTTTTTATTTTTTATTATTTTTTATATATATTAAGCCATCACCACTAGGTTGTGAGCCTAAGGTGTGGGGGGTTTTGGCTTGACCCCTACCGTGTCATGCATAAGAAAAAAACTTATAGAATTAGAGGAGGACATGGACCTTGCCTCTAATGAGAAAAAAAAAAGAAAGATTGTTAAAACAATCTAAAGGGAGGACTAGCAGCCTATACAGTGTCCATCCCAAATCTAAAAATAGTAATCAAATTAACTAACAAAGAAAGTTACATTTTTCAAATCTCCTTTTAACAGTAGGAAGATGCCATTTGTCAAGTTGAATTAGCCCCTTTGCTTCTCTTGGTAAGTCTTGAAGAGAATGATACAAGGTCCTATTTCTACTTGTTGAAGCAATTTTAGCAAGGAAATCTGCCACTTTATTTGCCTCCCTATAACAGTGATTAATCTGAATATCTGCACTATCGATGTTGTTAACAGTGTTGTTGATAATGTGCTTAAGCTTAAGGTTGTCAGTTCCTCTATTGATCAGCATGTTGGAAATGATTTGAGAATCCATTTCAATTTTCAGCTTGTTAATTCCTCTCTCTTTGCAAATATCAATTCCTTCCTTAACAGCCAGTGCTTCAGCCTCATTGTTGTTGTTACAGTTTATAGGAAAGGAAAATGCTAGTATAAAATCTCCATTTTCATCCCTCAGAATACCACCAGTAGCTGCCCTTCCATTAACTGTAATGTAGCTCCCGTCTGTGTTAAGCTTGACTTCTCCTCTCTCAGGTTTTTCCCAATAAATAGTGATGTATCTCATAACAGGATTGAGGTTTTCTATCATATCACAAATGTGGATCCAACTTCCCTCGGTATTCACATTAGGAAAAGCATTATTCAAGGCAGTTTTGATGTGCCACAAGCAATGTAGCTCTAGATTGTAATGTGACAATTTCTTTTGGTTTTCAAACCTGCAAGCAGTCCACTCCTTCCACAATTGCCATAGAATGATCACTGGATAGATTTGGAGAGTAAACTTGTGGACTTTTTATTCAGTTGTTTTTTGTTCCACCAAGTGTTTAACAAAGCTCTAGTGGAGATCTGTTGAATTCTAATGCCTAGGGTTGCACCAATCTTTCTCCATATCAGTTGAGCAGCTTGACCATCCACAAAACAGTGTTACATATTATCAGGTGCTGAAATGGCACAACATACACAGTTGGAGTCTCTTCTATTAGCCATCCATGTCATGTTCTCATTGAAAGGAGGTTTGCTAAAATAAAGTCTGCAGCTAAGGAAAAAGAATTTAAAGGGAATAGAGTTGTTCCAAATGGCATTCAACAGAGGGTTTTTAGATCTGTGTCTTCTATCCTGTTGCCAAGCACTATAGTTACAGTATTTTCCATCACTGGAATTACTCCAAATAGCCTAATCCTCTTCTTCATTCCAATGGAACTGCTATGAAGGGCAATGTTGCAAGGGATAGTGTTATAAAGCTTAATCATGTTCCACCTTCTATTGATAATGAAATCTTTAACTCTGATGTTCATGTTGTTGCCAGGTAGCAAGTTAGGACAAAGTTGGCCAATGGGACCCTTCTCTGTCCAATTATCCCACCAAAAATTGCAAGAACCATTACAAATTCTCCAATTGATGAATTTCTCACTTTTGTCTCTAGCTTTTAGCAATTGTTTCCAGGCTTGAGAATTACCAAAACACCATTTCTTGCCTGCAGGATGCATTTTAGAACAGTATTTGGCAATCAAAAAATTAGCCCAAAGAGACTTTTCAGACCTAAATTTCCACCATCTCTTAATAGCAAGAGTGTTGGTTATATCCTGCATGTTGCTTATATTAATGCCAGATAGGGTAACTCATATTGCTCCATGAGCTCCAGTGATAATTATTTTTGTCTCCACTTTTCCCCCAAAAGAAATTAGCAATGTGTTTCTCAATCAGTTCTAAGCTTTCATTAGGGGGGTTAATAGCAGTGAGGATATAAGTGCGAAGAGCTTGAATAACACTTTTAATAAGCACCTGCTTACCCCCAAAGAATAACATATGCCCTTGCCAACCATTCATCCTCTTAATAACTCTAGTGACCATGTAGTCAAAGTAACAAATTATTTTCTTGCTAGTGTAAATGGGACACCCAAGATAAGTGAAGGGAAACTCCTTATCCATGAAACCAGTACAGTCTCTTATTATGTTAATTCTGTAAGCACATGTTTTGGGAGCAGTGAGGAAGAATTATTTCTCCTTGTTAACAAGTCGACCAGAAATTTTCTCATATCTGTTAATCTGCTTGATGATGAGTTTGATGGATTTAGACTTGCCACTGGTAAAGATCACTATCATCTGCATAGGCAAGATGAGGGATGGTGGGGCCATTCTTGTGCATAGCAAAGGAAGTAAACTTTGGATTATGAAGGAGATTATTGAGTGATCTAGATAACACCTCAGCAGCAATTATAAACAGAAGGTGATATGGGATCACCTTGTTTAAGACCCTGAGAAGAAGTAAAGAAACCCTACCTAGCACCATTCAGGATGATAGAATACTAGACATTAGATATACTCCTCCCTATCAAATGATTCCATTTTTGACTTAAGCCAAACCTGTTCATCACCTTATCTAGGAATTGCCATAAAATTCTATCATATGCTTTAGTCATGTCTAGTTTAAGCACCACATTACCACCCTCATTTTAAAAAAAAATAAAAAAAAATACTATGAATTATCTCTTGGGTAAGCATCACATTATCTGTTATTAGGCTACCTGATATGAATCCACTCTGATTTTCAGAAATTAGTTTAGGAAGTAAGGGATTAAGCCTATTGGCCAAAATCTTAGAGATAATTTTGTTTGAAAAATTACTCAAGCTAATAGGCCTGAGATCAGTAAAACTAGCAGGACACTCAATTTTTGGAATCAAAGTAAGACATGTGTGAGTATAAAATTTAGTGAGGGGTTTTCCTTTAAAGAAATCATGAATGAAATTAATGATGTCAAACTTAATTATGTTCGAACAGACTTGATAAAGTTTACCTCCAAAGCCATCAGGGCCAGTAGAACTTTCATGACTCATGTTGAAAATGGCACTCTTGATTTCTTCCTCATCCGGAACCTTGGTAAGCATTTGGTTATCCTCATCAGTAACTAGATTTGGAATACAGCTCAAAATGTTGTTGCCCACCTCAGGTAAGTTGAGGTTGAACTGTTTCTTGTAATGTCTGATAGGAGTCCTAGAAAAATCTTATCTTTTCCTTGGACCCATCTTCCTCTACTGTTCTTGATTCTCATGATCTGTAATCTCCTTCTCCGGTCACTAAGAACACTGTGAAAGCATTTAGTGTTCTTGTCACTATCTTTGAACTTGTTGAGCTTAGCCTTCTGCCTTAGGAGGGAATCTTGCATATTGAGCCATTTGATGTAGTCGGCATATCCTGTATTAAGATTCCCTCTTTCTTGATCAGTGTTATGCAGAATATCCAAATTCTCCAAAATTTCCATCTTAGCTTCCCATGTGGTGACATGATCATTAATATTCCTAATACTGTTTCTTGACCAGTCACTCAGTTTCTTACTAAGCCTCTTTAACTTGGTTTGCAATATCCACATATGATTCCCACTAGTCTCCTCATTCCAAGATTCTTGAACAATATCTAAGAAATCATCTTGTTCAGTCCAAAAATTCAGAAATTTAAAGTATTTAATATTGACATTTCATCAGGAGAGGTCTGTGGTCAAAGCCTGTCCTAGCAAGATGCTGCACAAGATTGTTTTGCCAAATTTGAGCCCATTCATCATTAATGAGAATTCTGTCAAGTCTTTGCCATACTCTCAAAGAAGGTATCCAATTGTTGCACCAGGTGTACTTAGGACCAGTGAAACCAACATCATCCAAGCCACATGAATCCATACATTCAATGAAATCCATGCTGTTATGAGTCCTATGAGGATTTCCCCCCAATTTTTCATCCTGATCCATTATAACATTGAAATCACCTCCTATACACCAAGGGCCTGAAATAATATTGTTCATATTTTCTAAACTGTCCCAAAGTTCCTTCCTTTCCACAGAGGTACATTTAGCATAAATAGCAGATACAAAAGTACCAGTGTCATTAGAGTGGTCTTTGAGTTTCAAAGTGATTTGTTGATCATTGTTATCTAGGATTTCAGTGTGATCAAAGTTCTTCCAAAAACACCATATTTGTCCATTGGAATTGGCAACACAGTGATGGAATCCTAAGTACCTCTTCTAACCTACAATCTTAATAGTAGGATTGAATGGTTCTGAAATAGCAACACAGATAGGATTGTTGATGTTAACAAGTTTTTTTGAGTCTTTGAATAACCTTTTTGGACCTTACCAATGTTCTAGAAAATAGCACTAAACAAGGATAATAGAGGGAGGAGGGGCACTTTGTCTTGTTCCTTTTCTTTTGTCATTTGTTTTTCCTTTTTGTTGAGTTTTGTACCTGGTTTTCTTCTCTCTTTCTATAGATCTGTTACTGCTTCTGCCTCTGTTGTCAGTAGAATTGTTTTTACTTTGACTATTAACAATAACTATGATCAAAGACTCACTTGCTTCTGCAGATTGTTGGAAACCTTTTTACACATCATCAGAAATGTGTGCTTGTTGACACAGAAGCACCTAGGAATCAACGAAAAATCACTGCTTTTATTGGTGGCCTGGACTTATGTGATGGCCGCTATGATACTCCAGAACATAGACTGTTCAGCGATCTCGATACTGTCTTTGGAAATGATGTTCATAATCCTACATTCACAGTAAGCTGTTAATTTTTTTAATTTTTGAACTTCTCTGGAAAAGGTTTTTTCGAGTCGTCATAGTACATTATAATCCTGAAAATCTTCTATATAAAATATTGTCCAAAGAACATAACCATTTTCTCCATATTTGGTCCATCAATTGTCAGTCCTTATTTATATGAAAGATACACTCCATATACTGTTTGATGGATCTACACCTCAGGTTTCAATTTTGCATGTTACTATTTTGAAAGCAGGTGAAAACAAGTAACAGTATCTTTCCTTTTCATGAAATAGCAGCTGAAATCTAGATTTTAAACAGAAGACTTACCATTATAGTCATATCTGAACAACATATTATTTTACTACCATCATCCTGGAACACAGTAGTTTTTATGTTCTACACTGAATGTAGCCTTCGTCGTTTCTTTCATATATCCTTCTGATAGCTAATAATTTGTTAGATGTATCACTGTATCTCTTACCTACATACAGACTACTTCAAGTGGCCCAAGAGAACCATGGCATGATCTACACTGTAAAATTGATGGTCCTGCTGCTTATGATGTTTTAACAAACTTTGAGCAAAGATATAACAAGGCCATGAAATGGCTCAAACTAAGAAAAGTCAAACAAGGGGCTGATACATTGCTTAGGTTAGATCGAATAGCAGCAATTCGCATGCCTTCTGCTGGGCCAGATGCTGACCGTGTGGTCCATGTGACAAGTGAACAAGATCCTGAGAGTTGGAATGTGCAGGTATTGGACATATTTCTTCCCTCTCAATCATTAGAAGTTCATCTTAACTATTTATTGTGCACTCTTTCCAGGTATTTCGATCAATTGATTCAGGATCAGTAAAAGGATTTCCAAAGGACATTAAGGAAGCAGAGGCTCAGGTATAATAACTGAGCTTTTTGAAAACCTGAGTTCTATATATTACTAGTTTCAGAAAGTTCTTGCTGGTAGATGCATGCTGTGTGCCAAATCAAGTCAGAAAGTGAAAATGGAACATGTCAATAAGTTATGTCCATTTGCAGAATCTTGTCAGTGGAAAAAATTTGAAGATAGAAAGAAGCATACATTTGGCTTATGTGAAAGCAATTCGATCTGCCCAGCACTTCGTTTACGTAGAGAATCAGTATTTTCTTGGTTCTTCATATAGCTGGCCATCATACCGCAATGCAGGTATGCAGGTGTTCTCAACTCAATTCCAACTATTGTTCTTTAAAACTTCTAGATGATAGTCTAACTTCTTTCACTTTTCTACTTTTGCTAGTGATAACAACAAACTTGATCGTGCATATAAACAGCTGAATGTTTAAGTTGCATTAAGTTGCAAGATTATATGATCGAGCCGGTGACAAGTCTGTCATATTCTTTTTCCAACTTGGAAAATTTTGTCCACAAGCAAGATGGGAGTTCGTTAGATATTTGTAAAGGAAAAATATTTTAAAGAACCTCTATTTTTAGAAAATACCCAATTTTCCTTGAAATAATTGTTTTTTGGTAGAACCAAGGGGTTTGAGAGCAGAATGTATATAGAGGCTTCATATAGCCGATTCAGCTAGTTTGGGATTGAGGTCCTTGGGTTTCCGAAATAGCGTAAGAAGTAGTCGATTGATTTAATAAAAGAAGGTAAGAGTTTGTTCACAACTTGGTCAAATTATTGAACTTGGTGTTTTGCAGACATATTTTGTTTCTCGAATTGGTTTGTTAGGGAAGTCAAAATAGTCTGACAAATGACTACCGAACTTGATTTTGTTGATGTTACATATTAGCACAAACATTGGAATTCATAAGTCGCATTTCATTAAAAATGTCTAGTAAAACTCGTACTTTTATATAAAGCTCCTCTACTAGTATCAGACATTACCATCAAACGTTGTGTAGGACCATGTGGTAAAGAAATTCTTATGTATTGTAGATGCCAATGTAATGCATACTTACTAATGTTCTGTTTAAAATTCAAATGGAAATTAATTCTAGTGTATACCATCTAAGGAGAGCAAAATCTAGTGAAGCAAGATAAGAAATCTGATACAGATGTCTACATACTTAACAGGTCCACTAGACATCTGACGATATGTAGGATAATAAGGCAGCGGGATTACCAAAATGAATCTATGATTTACCATTTCTACTGCATCTGAATTATCAATTTCGACTTATAACAAGAAACATAGGATATTTGCATATGATTGAAGGAGAGAAGCTCTAGCTAGCAATTAAAATGAGCATTTAACAAGCAAAATTAATTTCGTAACTTACTTGAATGTCAGTATATAACATTTTCAGTACTATATCTTTCTAACAGGAGCTAATAACCTAGTCCCTATGGAAATTGCTCTGAAAATAGCCAGAAAAATAGCAGCAAATGAACCTTTTGCAGCATACATTGTGGTTCCGATGTGGCCCGAAGGTGTCCCAACCAGTAAAGCAGTGCAAGAAATTCTCTTCTGGCAGGTTCGAGTGAACTGTACTTATTTGTTATATGAGTTTTGTATTTGGTAAATGCTTGCGTTATAAAGCTTGTTCTTCCTCTAGTTTTTATAGTAAATCAGTAAATGAACCAGGATACTGAACACTCAACTCGTCATATGTTTTATGATTGAATAGACCTCAAGCTCATCATCAAGCTGTGAGGTGACTCGTTAATACCCACAAAGACTCCATTTTCTTAGACTGCAAAAAGATGTAAATATATGTTCACATGTTTTAAAATCATACTTATCCAGTCAACAAGATTTGAAATTCTAACAGTACTACATGAATTTTTTTTTAGCTCAAGCTCTACATTGGTTGTCTAATGATCGAGCCGAACTGGTTGTTCATAATGCCTCACTAATTCGTCAATTCTGATAAATATTCTTTGCTTTTTCTAACAAAATTCTTATTCTGGAATTGCAATTGTTACAGAGCCAAACAATGGCTATGATGTACAAAATTGTCACAGAGGCTCTTGAAAAGGCAGGCCTTTCTGAGTATTTTCATCCTCAGGATTACTTGAACTTCTACTGCCTAGGGAAACGTGAAGTAAAGCCTAGAAGTGAGAAAACGAGTATCCAGGACCGTTTACTGGTACAGTTATATCTTAATTTACAGGGACTACTACTTCTCCTGCATTTCCATTATCTCTTGTCAACTAAGAAATTCTAACATTTAGTACATCTGAAATACACTGACATTTTGTCTGTTAAACTCTCGCAGGGATTGGCTCAAAAGTTTGGGAGATTTATGATCTATGTACACTCAAAAGGAATGATAGTAGATGATGAATATGTCTTGATGGGTTCTGCAAATATCAATCAAAGATCTTTGAGTGGTTCAAGGGACACAGAAATTGCTATGGGAGCTTACCAACCGAATTATACATGGGCAAGAAAGGATAGCCATCCACATGGCCAGGTTTGGGATTGAATTTATCAGTTTACCCTTTTTAGCTGAAGAAGCTTGTCCAACTTCTGATTTTCTTTGGAAACACCTAAAAGAATTCTATAGTTGATAAAGTAGTACAGAATTTTAGAACTAACAGGATGTAGTACAGTAGATGGATCACTGTTGCAGTGTAATTGGATGACTAAACTAGATGAATTGTTATTCTTAGTACATGAGTGTATTAAGGGGTTAATGCAAGACAAGAGAACTTCATATGAATTTAAGTTCTATATATTGACAATGTAAATGTCATTTAAAAGATAATTACAGATAATTAACATAATAACTGGAATTAGTAGATGCAGAATAAGGCAAATAACCTTCTACATCAAGTTAAATTGCCCTAATAGTGCAATTTTCATCATACTAGCAGTGCATATAAGTGAAATTTATGACTATAACCACAAAATCAATGGAAATGTATCTTTTCTGCATGCAGGTCTATGGTTATCGGATGTCTCTCTGGGCTGAGCACCTTGGATTGGTTGAAAATACCTTCATGGAGCCCCAGACTGTGGAATGTGTTCGACGTGTTAATGAGATGGCTAGATACAACTGGAATGCATTTGCAGGAGATGAGTACAAAAAGATGAAGGGGCACTTGATGCAATACCCTATTCAGGTTAGCAAAAATGGAGATGTCACAAATCTTCCTGGCTTTGAAAGCTTCCCTGATGTTGGTGGTAAGATTTTAGGGGCACCTACAAATCTTCCTGATGCTCTTACCACTTAACAATCACATATCATCTAATGGCACTGCTTGAAACGCGTTGTCCTTAGTCGGGCCAGTGAGATTCTGATACTGGATGCCTAAAAGCAAAAAAAGAAAAAATGCATTGTCCTTTTGGACTTGTTACTATTGAAGCTAAGCAAGGAAGATAAGAGAACTTCAAATAGAAGTCCTTGAAGTTATCAATTAATTTTTGGCTGAACTGCCATGCTGATAAATAATGAAGTGATTGTTTATGCTGGAAATTGCATTTATTCAGAAACATTATCCATGATAGGAGACGGTTTTATCCAAATTTGTTTGACAATTGTACAAATTTAGTTCTTTCTTAAACAGCTGAAAATGTTTCCACAAAATGTATGTTTCTTTTGTTCCTACAACTAGTTAAGAGGTCTGTACAATGTGCATGCTAGGTGTTAACAAAAGATTGACAAATACTTTGAACTCTGTAGAGTTGATGTAATATGAAATTAGGAACATCATATAAATTATACTAACAATTAAGTATGCATGAGCAATGAATTAATCTTAGATAAATTTAGTAAGGGAAAAAAAGAGAGTATAAGAGGGGTATCTTCTCTTATATGTTGGAAGCAATTCATTAACCAAGAAACTTATAATTGGCAAAGAAAGAAAAAAGCTTATCAGTGTACCTAGCTTCAGTTCAAACAGCACCAGCAATTTTGATTCAGATCAAGCAGCATTGCATATATTATTCAAGCATTGCACAAAGTGGAACAAATGTGAAATAAAACTTAAACTAGGGGTATATTCAAATCAAGTGGTCAAAACAGAACTTATCAATAAAATAGAAAATGGAAATACACAAGAATGAAACTAATGTAAGTATATATGTGTGTTCAAACGGCAAAGGTTTAATATCTTCAAACCGAATACAAAACTAACATATTTACTCGGTGAAAATTTTAATCTGCAAACCGAGTAAGAAAGCGGAGTGGAAAATGACAAGGATTTTAGTCTCCAAAACGGAAGTAGAAAATCACGAAAATTTTAGTCTCCCAAGAACAGGAAGTAAGATGAGTACATAAATTACAGACTTAAATAAATTTTCAATTCTAAGCCCATAATTTTCTTGTGTGTCGTAAAGGAGTTTAATCCCCTAACTGTTGCCCAATGTTTCGAATTAATTCCTCCCAAGATAGAGCAGAATAGCTATTATGTAATAGTGGCAATTCAAATTACAGAACTTTAGTGAATTCAACAAACGGAGAAAATCACACGACACAACACTTTTTTTGCTTTGATAACAAATGCAGAGAACAGTTTAGAGAGGAGAAAGAATGCAGATTTTTCGGTGTTTTAAACTGAGGCAAGACCTCTGAATTTATAGACGATAAAAGAGTTAGATGGAGAGTTGCAATCCAAGAGGTTTCTTTTGGGAGCACTCCAAAAGGTCATTTCCCATTCACATCTTAAAACCTCATCAACTAACGGGTACACAAGAATAGAACTAATGGAAAACACCATGAAAGAGAACATTTAAAAAGAGAAAGGTATAGAAGAACTGTTATCAATGAAAACATTTGCAATTATCATGTAACATAGTAAACTAATCCATAATCATCACAGAAGGTATACTAAAATCCAACTGTGTGTCTATGTATAGTCAATGACAAGCTTAATTAGTAAAGCATCCTTTCTGTTGATTATTATGTCTACTACTACTTTTTATATTTTCGGAAAAGTTAACAACTGTAAACACTTTTAAAGGTAAATAAACATTAGATAAACGTCTTTAATGTGTGCAAGTGTACTAATAATTAGGAGGAATATATAGGCATGTAAATAGCCTCTCTACCTTTCAAGGTAGGGGTAAGGTCTGCGTACGCTCTACCTTCTCCGGACCCCACTTATAGGATTACACTGAGTACGTTGTTGTTGTTGAATATGTAGGCATGTGTATACTTGTGATGAATCCAAAAAAATAGGCAATTAGGCCGTGGCAATTTTAGAACTATATCATAGACACCTACTTTGTAAGAAGTGAAGTTCAACTTTGAAGAATAATAGTAAAAGTAGAGATTTCGTACTGATATGCAAACAAATCAAGCTCAAAGTAACAATATTAAAATGAAAATAAGAGACAGGATAAGAGAATTTTACTATTTCTTTTCAAATGTATAATATCACATTTCATGCATCTATTTATATTAACTATATATTAACTAGCCTCTCAACGCGTGCGTTCTTTGGTGGACCCTTTGATTCAAAATTATGATTTTTTCATTTGTAAATTTGGCAAAAGACTATTAGTATTGTACACATATAATTATCATGTTATACTAAAAGTGAGAAGCTCCTACCTTCAAAGTTAGGATATCATTTTACCCTGCACTAATTAAAATTTAATTAAATGTCCAATTAATTAAATAGGAGTCGTATTTTGCCCCTTGAGTTAAAAAACAAAAAACAAAAAAACCTTCAATTGAATTACATGAATTGAGCCAGGTGAATTGAAAGTAGGTCAATAGTACTTGAATGCTCACACCGATTCAACGAATTTTAATTAGGATGAGGGCATTCATATTCTCCTTTCCTTTACAAGCCGAAAACGTTTCTTTTCTTGACTTTTCCTCCTGATATTTTTTGTTTATTAATTTTCTATTAAGATTTTAAAAAGTGTTCATATACTCAATTAAATGATGATCAAATTTAAGAAAAGGAAAGATGAAAAGACCAAATTTATTAACACATTTTCAAATTCATATACCTTTATCACATTTCCGCAACTTATTTGGACTGGCAGGGAAATGAGTCAAAGTTTGCTTCAAACCAAATCTTCTTTTAAATATGTAGAAATTATGTTAATGACCATTTTTTTCACAATCTCCTGAACTTTGTTGCATTTCCCTTTATGTATATACTACGACTAGTGTATTTATCCGCGCTTCGCACGGTCGTAAAAAAACATAAAACATGAACAAATATGAATGTTATAATTTTTATTTGAAAAAAAAATACTTATTACTCAAACGTCTTTTAATTATTCTACCATTTTTAATTCTTGATTCTTTAAATAATTCATATATAATCTTTTGACTGAAATAATATATTAGAGACACCAAGACCGAATGTAAAACTACTCATGTCAATCAATATATGTTAACTTGAACGGAAACCAAAAAAAAAAAAAAAAAAAAAAGACTTTCATGTATGTATATGCATACACAAAAATATTTGAACTTATAAGGGTGTCAATATTAATATACAGAATGTCGAAGATGTTGATCTACCCCGGTTAGTTCTTTTGTATTTGGAGCATTTTCCTTGCGTTTCTAAATTCGGGCAGGGAAAATTTTCTTCAGTAGACGTAACTTTTATATTTTTAAAATTAAGTTGAATTGAATTAACAAAAAGGACGAAACACAGAATGACAAAAAAGGAGGGGGGAAAGAGCAAACAGAAAAACAAAACAAACATAAATATAAGCATAACTGAATTCGTTAACATATTAGTGAAATTTTGAAAAGATTGCTAGTTCCCAACAATCATTGGTGTTAGTTCATTAGCGAATTCATACATTTGTCTTATTTGGAGGGTAGAGCATATAACACATTCATAGATTTCATCTTTTAAAATGCAACTTTTAGTTGTATATTGAGAAATAGGATAAAATGTTACTGATATTAACTGTTAAAACTAAAATCAGACCTTCTATTATGCAAACAGAGGCGGATCTAGAATTTAAGCTTGTGGGTTCCCAATAATTTTTTTAACCCTAAGTTTTTCTTGTTTCTCACTTTTTTTTTTTGTTTCAAATTTGATTTGAAATATTGAAATTTGAGTAAATGTAATATTTTATTAGCTGATTTCTTTTCTAGTTGACAAAAAGAAAAAAAAAGAGAGCAAAAGACGCGAAGTACAATAGTAGTTTTCTGCCTTCTGCGTTTTGCTTGTTAGAATTGAGGAAGTGAATTGAATTTTAAAAAGGAGTGCATTGAGATTCGACCCCACGTCTGCTGGAGGAAGACCACTCAAAAGGTCCCTTCCTTGCCATCAAAACAACCACACTTTTAGTTGTGGGTTCTAATCTGCAAATTCTTATTGTCTTCATATATTTTTCGATATAATTATGAGATCTACGGTGACGGAGAACCCACACCCACTATTGTAGATCCGCCCCTATATGCAAACATAATGGCAATGAAACAAATTTAACTAATTTTTGTAATTTTTTTTTTTTTTAACATTTCTATTCTTTGACAGTTTATCACATCTTCAATAATCACCTATTAAAGTAAGAAAAAAGAATTAGTAACCTAGTTAAAATACTGAAGAAAGAGGAGATCAAGCCAAAAAATCAAAAAGAACACATAAATAGTTAGTATAAACAAAATCAAGCCATATAAATATCCTGATTATAAGAAAATCAAATACCTTGCATGCGGTGAAAAAGAGTTCATCAAACCATTTTCTTGTTGTAGAGTCAATTTTTTTTTTAACTAATAATTTAAAATTATTTAGATGAAATAAAGAAAAAACATTACCAAAAAGGACATTCATATAGTGCCTTTGTCCTTCTCCTCAAATCTCCCGATAGTCATCCTCTAGTGTTCTTTAATATGACCTGTCCATTTGGTCTTCTACGTATCCCTGCAAGAAATATTACATTACAAAAATTGATGCATACAAATGAGAAATGTAAGGAAATAAATTAAAATCTTACATATAACGTTCTTGCTTATAATCAATATATAGGATACAGGATACCAAAAACTAATTTACTGAATTAGAATCTTAGAAAGTAAAATCATACACGATATCATTATTACTGTATAGCATTTATTGCATGGTAAAACATGCACAAGAACACAACATATGGAGAATAGCATATCCACAAAGAAAAAAAATGAGAAAATATATATAGGATATCAAGTAGCAGAGGAATAGGATGTCAATCGGCAGAGGAATGAATTGGGTAATTATTGGTGATTAAGTATTAAAAAAAAAAAAAAGGGGGGGGGGGGGGTTGTGCTTTAGGCCAGTGGAAAGGATGCTACATGGGCTGAATCAAAGTTTAATTGAGATTTACTGCAAAGTGTACGAGGGCTGACTCTTGCGAGAAAATCTATATATAATATAAAGCTACGCATAGATAGGGTGATGTGACACTTCTCTATGGCCACCATTCCTATTTATCCTTTTTCTGTCCTTTTTTTTTTTTTTTTTTTTAATTACTCTTTTTCTATATTCTCATCTATAAATTTTTTTTTACAGAAGTCACATCTTATATATCATTACTTCTACGTTAATCAATTACTTACAACTGTAAATTTGCCCGCGCTTTATGCAGTCGGGAAACTTTATCTAATTACACACAAAATACAAATATTTAGAATTATTTCATAATATAATTTGAGATTATGTAGGACTCAATATATCAATTGTTATTTTGCAAGTATTCTTCATCTTCATCTTTGTTATGAGAAGTAGATCTTACGTTTCATACTCTTCGCTTTTTAATAAAATTAAAATTTGGGCGCACTCTACTGGTACTAAATATCTGTAACGACCCGTTAGGTCGTTATATGCATTTTGACCATTTTACCCCTGTTGATCCATTCCTGAGACTTTAAGTGAGTCTAGATGCGCAGTTGTGGGTAGTATGGTCTCACAAGTTCTCCTTTGTATATATATATATATTATTTTGATAGCCGAAGGGCTCATGTTTATAAAATGAATATGTTTCAAATGAAAGTCGTTTTCTATGATTATGAGCATAAGGAATATGAATGAAAGCAGGATGAGTAATAGAACGAGTGGTGCTCGGTGGTTAGCCCCGGGTACCCGTCATGGCCCTAGTCGGGTCATGACAAAAGTGGTATCAGAGCAGTTCAGTCCTAGGAAGTGGCTACGAGCCGTGTCTAGTAGAGTCTTGTTTATGGTGTGTTGCGCGCGCGCTAATAAACAAGAGGCTATAGGGCATTTAGGAAAAATGACCATGCTTTTCTTATGAGATCGTGCGATAGAGCGTGTATAAGATTTTATCCTCCCTAATAGTGTGTTGTGATTTCGAAATGCCGCCAAAGGGAAAAGCTAAAGCCGCCCGAGAAGGGCAAGTCTACGATGAAAGGCGGGCGAGAAAGAGAGCCGCCAATGAATGTAGATGAGGGTGAATCACATAATGAGGCACCGTCCCGCCTTCTTCCCTCCGCCCATTACGAAGTGCAGAAGGGGCTTCGGCTCCGGCTCACATGCCTCCCGGTTCCTCCGGCTACTTCGGGTCAATAAGTGACCGAAGCTATTCATCTACTGATGCATGTAGTTGCCGCCCAGGCACAGCGGCAGAATGCGGGTCCAAGTGATCGGTCGGCTAGTACAAGAGCCCGTGATTTTATGAGTTTAAATCCTCCGAAGTTTTTCGGGTTAAAGCCGGATAAAGATCCGCAAGGCTTTATTGATAAGATGTTGAGGACATTAAGGATTATTCATGCCTCCGAAACTGAATCCGTGGAGTTGGCATCTTATAGACTCCGAGATGTGGCGGTATTATGGTATAATAATTGGACAGCATCGAGAAAAGAGAATGCGCCTCCTCCCGTTTGGCAAGAATTTGTAGATGCTTTCATTCGCCATTATTTGCCGCCCGAGGTCCGCCGAGCTAGAGCGGATAGATTTCTAAATCTAAAGCAAGAAAATATGAGTGCCGGGGTGACCTTGATTTAATTCTTTGGCTAGAGTACGCCCGACTATGGTGGCCGATATGGGAGATCGGGTGCATAGATTTGTGAGTGGCTTAGGGCCACATTTGTTCAAAGATTGTTTGACGGCTTCATTACAAGATGGGATGGATATTTCCTGCATGCAAGCCCATGCCCAGAATTTAGAAAGACTGCAACATCCGCAAAGGGGTGATCGTGATATTGATAGAGGGCAGAGCAAGAGGGCCAAAACTATGGGCACAGGCAGTGATTATAGAGGGGGATCAAGGCAGACATATGCTAGGCACTCGGGCGGTCGGTGACTAGTGCTCCTCCCGATTTACGGTAGGAGATTTGAGCCGCTCATACATTCGGGGACGGAGTTCGAGTTCGAGGGCCCCTATGTTCTCGGTTGGAGACTATACCAGAGAGGAGACCTCCGATGCCGCGATGCGGCGGTGCGATGGTCGACATTACGGATAGTGTCGCCACGGCTCGGATGCTTGCTATGCTGTGGCCGGGTTGGGCACATGATGAGAGATTGCCGTCGGTGGTGGCGAGTTGGGGTCCGGCCCACGGGATCGACGGTGGTTCTTCTTCGGGTGCACCGGTGAAAGCGGACTCCCCAGTTCCGGCGGACAAGGTAGAGGCCGAGGGAGCATCTCGCCGGTGCCACTCAGCCTCGCATATATGCTTTAGCCGGATGATAGGATCTCGAGTCCTCCCCAGATGTGGTTACAGGTACATTGTCCGTATTTTTTCACAATGTGTATGCATTGATAGATCCGAGTTCTACGCTATCTTATATAACTCCATATGTTGCTAATCGTATTGGGGTGAAACCCGAGCCAGTTAAACCTTTTGAGGTATCCACTCCAATTGGTGATCCCGTGATAGCTAGACAGGTATACAAAGATTGTATGATTGTGATATGTGACCGCCGAACTAAAGCTGAGTTAGTTGAGCTGGAAATGTTAGATTTTGATATGATTATGGGTATGGATTGGTTAGCCTCATGTTATGCTAATGTTGATTTCCAAATGAAAGTAGTTCGATTTCAATTTAAAGAGCCGTGCTTGAATGGAAAGGTATCACAGCATCTCCAAGAGATAGGTTTATTTCCTACCTTAAGGCAAGAAAGATGATAGCTAAGGGCTATATTTATCACTTAGTCCGAGTTCATGACACCGAAGCAAAGTGGCTAACTTTCCAATCCGTTCCGGTAGTGAGTGAATTTTCGGATGTATTTTCAGATGAACTTCCAGGCCTTCCTCCAGAAAGAGAAATTGATTTCGCCATTGATGTGTTGCCGGACACCAAGCCTATTTCTATTCCTCCTTATTCAATGGCACCGGCAGAATTGAAAGAGTTAAAGGCACAGTTGAAAGATTGGCTCGAGAAGGGGTTTATTAGACCTAGTTCATCACCGTGGGGAGCACCTGTCCTATTTGTAAGAAAGAAAGATGGATCCTTATGAATGTGCATTGATTATAGGCAGTTGAATAAGGTGACGATAAAGAACAAATATCCTCTTTCGAGAATTGATGATTTGTTTGATCAATAACAGGGTGCCAAGTGGTTCTCTAAGATAGACTTGAGATCGGGTTATCAACAAGTGAGAGTTAGAGAAGAAGATATTCCCAAGACAGCCTTCAGAACGAGATATGGCCATTATGAATTCCGGGTAATGTCCTTTGGATTAACTAATGCTCCGGCCGTGTTCATGAATCTGATGAATAATGTGTTCAGGTCTCTCTTGGACTTGTTTGTAATAGTATTCATTGACGATATTCTGGTGTACTCTCGCACAGAATCAGAACATGCTGACCATTTGCGTATTGTTCTTGGAATCTTTCGAACTCGAGAATTGTATGCAAAATTTTCAAAGTGCGAGTTTTGACTGAATTCTATGACATTTTTAGGTCATGTTATTTCAGATGATGGCATTCGAGTTGATACTCAGAAGATTGAAGCTGTGAAGACTTGGCCAAGGCCTATGACACCTATAGAAGTTCGTAGTTTTCTGGGATTGACAGGATATTATAGAAGATTCGTAGAGGGCTTTTCATCTATTTCAGCCCCATCGACAAAGCTAACCCAGAAGTCCGCCAAATTTCAGTGGAATGATGCTTATGAGCTTAGCTTCCAAGAGTTAAAGGACAGATTAACCTCAGCTCCAGTCTTGACACTTCCAGAAGGGCCAGATGGTTATGTTGTATATTGTGATGCTTCCGGTGTTGGGTTAGGATGTGTATTGATGCAGCATGGTAAAGTCATCGCTTATGCTTCAAGACAGCTGCGCAAACATGAAAGGAACTGCCCAAACCATGATCTTGAATTGGCTGCAGTTATTCATGCGTTAAAAATGTGGAGACATTACTTGTATGGTGTGCATGTTGATATCTATACAGACCACAAGAGTCATCAATACATTTTCAAACAAAAGGAGTTGAATCTGCGGCAAAGTCTTTGGTTAGAATTATTGAAGGATTATGATGTGAATATCTTATACCACCCCGGAAAGGCAAATGTAGTAGCCGATGCGCTTAGCCGCCGATCAATGGGCAGCCTTTGTGAAATTCCTTCGGAGAAGACAGAGTTAATTCATGAGCTTCACCAACTAGCTAATCTTGGAGTACGTTTAATTGGTTCAGGTGGTGCAGGAGTTAGTGTCAATAACTGTTATATCCCGTGTTTCGCACATTCGGGAAATTTGGACATAATGGTGATTTGCAAGAATAGGGACATATTTTGATTTCATTTGGTGGATATGTTGTTACTTATGGAAAATATTGACACGAGAACATCGGAGGCGGCCAAGGGCAAAATTGAAATTTCGGAAATTAGTTTCGGAAATTACAAAACGAGATTCGTGATTAATTGGGCTAAAAAAAAAATAAGAAAAAGGAGGCCCAAAAGAGAAGGTGGCCGGCCATGAGGCCAAGGCCCAAGTCCATGGAAATTAATCCATGTGACTAATTAATAAGGAGGGATCATTATATTATCCAAGAAGCTTCAAGAAATTAAAAGAAAAATCAAGAAGAGAAAGAGAAGGCAATCGGCCAAGAGAAGAGGAGAGAAACCGAGAGGAAAAAAAAAAAAGAAAGAGAGAAGAGGAGAATTTCCAACGTGTTCCTCCTAGCCAAACAAGTCATTGAAGAGTCCTTAACATAGTGGAAGGTCCTTTGGAGCAAAGAAAACAATAATCTTGACAAGTTTCCAATTGAAGCAAAGTGAAGAATTCAAGTAAAAAGGTAAGAATTCATCCTCCTTTTTGTATGTTATGGATGTTGTGCATGTTGTGGTGCATGGGAATGGATGAAATTTATGTGGAGGTAGTGTATGGGGGTGTGGCCGTGTCCCACAAGGGCAGGCCGTGGGTGTGTGTGTGTGTTGTGTATGTTGTGTTGTGTTGTGTTGTGGTGTGTTGTGTGTTGGTTGTTGTTGTTGTGAAGTGTAGGAAATATGGAAATTCATGAAAAATATACATGTGGGAAGTTGGCCGTGTAGTATAGGGTATGGTAAGATGGGGTGAATTAATTTTACTTAGCATTATAATTGTTGTTGTAGTAAGTTCTATAATGTAAAGTAAGGATTTAATGGTTGAGAAGTGAAGTTGTGTTGGATGTGGAATATGGGAAGAGTTGGTATCATGTTAGTGTAATCTTTGTGTTGTGAAGATAATATCGTTAAGCGTATGGTGTTGTCGGAAAATATATTATGAAGTTGTTATTCTTTTCATTGAAGTTGGAAAGTTTTGGAAGAAGTAGTAAATTGATTGAATTTGGGAATTGTTAGTATTGTTGTTGGAATTGTGATTAATAGTTTGGCCGGGTTTGTATTCCCGGATTGTGGTTGATGAGAAATTTGGCTATATTGAATGTTGAGGATGGTATATTTACAAAGGAAGTGCTGCCGAAATTTCGGTAGCCAAGTGTTTCCTTAAGATTCTAACTCTATGAACCCTAATAAGAGTTTTGGTAAACATGACCAATTTGCAGATTTTGACGAAATCGCAACGTGGATTTGGAATAGCTAAAGGAGCGAAAAGAGGTATGTAAGGTTTCCCCTTCCTTTCTTGGCATGTCTTAGACGTATAGGCCTGACTTCGCGCCTCGGGGACTTTCCTAACTCTAGAAATCCGCGATTGAAAATAGTTACTATTCATTCAGTAACATTGAACTAAAAGTGCATGAATTGCGAAAGAAAGGTCCAAATATCCTAGAACTTGCAAGGATAAGACCCGATTACCCTAAGACCTTCCTGAGTAACGTCATGGCACGTAACATATGTAGATAATATACTTTGCTATATACATGAAAGTACGAGAATGTTAAACCGTTTCTGGATAACCCAATTCTATTACAGGTAACGACTGTACCAAAGATTCTAAGTATAAGTATATTATATGATAACAGAATCAGAGCGCTATAGACGCTGATATATATATACGATATGAGCATATGAATATAACGAAAGAGCCAGGGCGCTATAGACGCCGATATTTATACATGGAATTCTCATATATTTACGGGGAAATGGAAATAATGGCAGAGCGTTATATACGCATATCCACCTGATCAGTTGGCATTACTTGACTTGATATCGTCCCGGACGCGGGATGTGCATATTTATGGCTAAATGGATCGGCTGCCGACGCCTCGGCAATATAATACATTCTATCTTTATGCATATATGTGTATATATATAAAGGAGTAATGAAAGTTAAGAAAACACGGCATCTGCCCGAGGGCACTTATACATACAGGTTATGTTTCTATCCCAGGACTCGAGTTGTAGTTCTTTTATGTCATTATGCATGATTTATGTTCTCGCTTATTACTATTTATGCCTTACATACTCGGTACACTATTAAATACCGACGTCCCTTCTTGTGGACGGCGCGTTTCATGCCGCGCGAGGTCGGCGGACGGGAGGATTTGATCCTTAGGAGCCCTACCGACCCATACTTGTGATTAGCGCTCCGGTTGTTCGGAGCCTCATCTCTCGTGGTACTCTTTTGTGTATATATTTTTTAGCACGACGATTACTCGGCTCTTTCTATGTATAAATGTACTATGTCTAGAGGCTCGTAGACAGATATGTACAGTCAGTTATGTAAAGTTAAATATGTAGTATTTTGGCATTTTAATGCCGTTGTATGGGGCGATAGCGAGGCTAACTAGTCTATGCTCATAATAACGCTGCTAATGCTAATGTTCAGTTCAAAAAAAAAATACGGCACGGTTTATAAGACTTGATGAAAGGTGCAGGTAAGCTGATAAGTAAGGAGTGCTCGGTACAAGTATCGGGTACTCGTCACGGCCCCTAGACGGGTCGTGACAATAACCCTATAGTTTCGTCCTTGAATATGGAAGTAAAAGAGCGGCAATATGAAGATCCTCAATTGAGCCATTATAGAGACACGTTGCATGGAAAAGAGAAGTCTCCATTTGAAGTTTCTATAGATGGGATTCTTAGATGCCGAGGAAGGCTATGTGTTCCGAATGTCGCTGAATTGCATCGCTGAATTCTAGAAGAAGCTCATTATTCTCGGTATTCTATTCATCCAGGAGCGACAAAGATGTATCATGACCTTAAGATGATATATTGGTGGGATGGTATGAAAATAGACAAAGCAAAATTTGTAGCCCAATGCCCAAATTGCCAGCAAGTGAAGATAGAACATCAAAAGCCAGGAGGATTATTGCAAGCCATGGAAATTCCTACTTGGAATGGGAAGTGATCAATATGGATTTTATTGTGGGATTACCTCGTTCCCGAGGCAAGTATGATTCTATATGGGTGATTGTGGATAGATTGACGAAAGCAGCTCATTTTCTTCCAGTCAGAACCACATACTCAGCAGAAGATTATGCAAGATTGTATCTTAAGGAGATTGTGCGACTCCATGGTATTCCGATATCCATTATTACAGACAGGGGAGCACAGTTTACAGCCAAGTTTTGGAAATCTTTTCAAGAAGGTCTAGGTACTCAAGTAAAGCTTAGCACGACATTCCATCCGCAAACTGATGGGCAGGCCGAACGTACTATTTAGACCTTAGAGGATATGCTAAGAGCATGTGTTCTAGATTTTGGTGGTAGTTGGGATGACCACTTACCCCTTATTGAGTTTTCATACAATAATAGCTATCATTCCAGTATTCAAATGGCTCCGTATGAGGCTTTATATGGAAGAAAGTGCAGGTCTCCAATTGGATGGTTTGAAATCGGAGAAGTACAATTAATAGGCCCTGAGTTAATTCAGCAAGCAGTAGAAAAACTCAAGGTGATCTGAGATCGATTGTTGACAGCCCAAGGTTGCCAAAAATCTTATACGGACAACCGCCGGCGATATCTAGAATTTCAAGTTGACGATTGGGTGTTTTTGAAGGTGTCGCCAATAAAAGGTGTGATGAGATTTGGTAAGAAAGGAAAGCTAAGTCCTCGATATATTGGACCCTATAAGATTATCCGCAAGGTGGGTCAAGTAGCTTATGAATTGGATTTGCCTCCAGAACTTGAATTAGTCCATCCAGTTTTTCATGTCTCAATGCTTCGCAAGTATGTTGGAGATCCTACGAAGATTGTGCCAATAGATGACGTTCAAGTGACAGAAAAGCTAGTTTATGAAGAGGTGCCCATTGCCATACTAGACAGGCAAGTACGAAAACTTGTTATATCCCGTATTTTGATACATTGGGATAATCCGAGTTAGTCATGATAAGTTAAGGACAAGGTTGTAATTTCTTCTGATTTTGTTAAAAGTGCATAAGTTGCATATTCACCTTTTCATTGGCATGGAGTGTTAAGGGTAAAATTGGAATAAGGAAAATTTGGGGTCAAAAGTGAATTATGGAAAGTTAGGCATTTCATGAAAATTAAGGGCTAGAAGTGAAATTTTGGAACTAATTATTTCATGAAAATGGCCACTATGGCCGTGTGGCATATGTAGTATGGTGTGGGTCCCTGTGTGGGTCCCTCCCACAAAAATTTGGCCAAATTTGATTAGTTAAATTTATGAGTGGCACATGTGTACACTTTATATTTGTTGGGGTTTTGTATATATATATATAGAGGATGGATGATTAGCACATATTAGTCATCTTTTTCAATTCAAGAAGGTTGGAGAAGCATGAAGAAAAAAAGGCAACATATTCGGCCATAGTGGCTGAATTCATGCCCATGGAAATTGATCTCAAAAAAAATATTTTCTTCTATGTCTCTACTCATTGGAAGGTCCAAAACAACATGAAGTGATTGTTGGAGCAAACAAATCCCTTGTTCATGCAATTCTCAACCCTAGTCAAGTTGATGAACAAAGTGGAAAAGGGTAAGTTTAATCTTGTTTGTATATGTTATGGAGGATTTGTGCATGTGGTAGTGTGTGAAAAGGAATGAAATTCATGAAAGAATAGATGTTGATGTCTAGCCGTGCATGTATGATGTGTGTAGGAATGGTGAATTAATTGTATTTAGCATGTTTGGGTGTTGTTGTAATGTGTAAAAATGGATGAAAGTCATGAAATTTATGTATGTGATGTGTGCTGAAAATGGGCTGATTTGGCATAGACATGTTGAACTAAGTTTGTGTAGTATTTTGGTTGTTGTGGTTATGGATTATGTGGTGAGAATGAAGGTATTGAATGATTCAAGTTGAAGTTGTGATTGTTGTGTTGTGGCCGTGTATATGCTATGTTGTGTAGAAGTGAAGAATCAATTCTCTTTAAGTGTGTTTGGGATGTTGTGTTGTGGATTCTATGATGCAAATGAAAGTTTAATGGTTCAAATTGAAGTTATAGTCGTTTGTGGTTTGTTATGGAAGTTAATGTGGATTAAATGTAGTTTCTTGAATCTATGGAAATAATGTTGTAAACGTGTGGATTATTGAAGTGGTGGATGAATTTGGAAGAAAGAAATGTATTGTTGTTGTTCTTATGGCATTTGGAAGTTTCGGGTAAGGTAGTATAATGGTTGAGTTGTTTTGAATATTGTGTGGATTGTTGGAAGCATTCTTGAATCATATTTGAATGATCTCGGATTAGTATTTGAATATGTGGACGTCAATGTTGGTTTGAACGCATGTAGTCGAATTGAATGAATGGAATGTTGTCGAATTATATGGAAAAGAATTACTAATATTAGAATGCGTTTTGAATTGGTTATTGATGTTGTTTATATGGTTATTGGTATTGTTGTTGAAGAATTGGCGAGTTAAATTCTCGGGGTGTTGAATTTACGGGGAAATCGCAAATTTACGTAAATAAAGTGCGAGCTTAAAATGGGATTCCGAGGTGCCTATGACTAATGTTTGGTGTCTAATGACGTGTTGTAGATTTTGAGAAGCCGAGACTTGATTTTGGATTAGCTTAGGAAGCAATCAAGGTATGTGAAGCTTATCCTTCTTTCTTTTTGGCATGTCCTAGGCGCAAGTAAGTTGTGATATGTTATGAGCCTTGGGGGTAATTCTATTCGTAAAATCCGACCATGTTTATGATTCATATTTGCTTTGTGATGTTGGCATCCTTAATATGGTCAAGCTATGATCCGTATGTCTTTGATATGATTGGATTTGAAATGCTGTGTAACGGTTTGTTCCGAAAGGATCTTATGTCTAAAAATGTCCGTAACTTTCATGGACAGAATCGGATTGCTTTGATAAGCTCGTAAACGATTCTTAATTATTTCTTGATATTCGTATTCTTAATGTAGTCGAATTATGGTCCTTATGTCTCTTGTATGACTAAATTTCAAAGTTGCATAAAAGTTTTGTTTTCAAAAGAGTTTTGTCCCTAAACGATTCCGAAACTACGAACGCCCGTAACTTTCAAGAAAGGGCTCGGATCGCTTTGATATCTTGGCAAATGATTTCATGACGAGTAATGACCTTAATTTTCATAGGCGGGCCCGGATTGGGTTGACGCTCGTCCGTGGGTCCCGCGACTTTCTATGTTTGGTTCTAACGACCTATTTTTGAAAGAATTTAATATGACTATCTTTCCGACCCCCGAGTATGATTACTTATTTATCCGTTGAGTCTGAAATGAGGATTTTTATGCATGTGATTTTGATACGTGACTATGGTTTCTGAAGTTCGGATTGATATGTTCCCGAGTGATATTCGGAAGAAAACTTGATTTGCCTACCGTTTTGGCTTATAAATAACAGTCCGTTTTGATTACTCTATTGAGTGTTTGTGAATGTTGGGCATCGCATATGATTTCCTACGATTCTGCTCGTGCATTCTGTTATTACCTCTTTCGCCGAGTCCCGGGCCGGTATGTTATCGTGCGCACTATTCCGAAGTATGATGTGATTCCGAAGTATGATGTGATTCCGAAGTATGATGTGTTTTTCGAAGTATGATGTGATATGATATATGATGTGATACGGAGTATGATGTGTTCGGAGGTATACAATATTCCGAAGTATGATGTGTTGTGGCGCCCAGATGGAGTGGCGACCACGTTCTGTCCGCCGAGTCCCATTACGGACCGTATGTGATACGATATGATATGTGATGATCTGATGATACGATATGATATGTGATAATATGACGATATGATTTGATTTACCGAGTCCCTCACTAGAGGGCTGGGTACGGTATGTTTATGATTATGATATTATATATGGATCGGGCCGTACGTTCCTCGGCATTATCGTATTATTTATGGATCGGGCCGTACGTTCCTCGGCATTCGGTTAATGTCAGCTCATATTATATTCCGTATGTATGAGACAGAAATATTTTTCAAAAGAAAGCGAAGCATTTTGGCATTCTGATTATCCTATTTGTCTTCTGAACCCCTTATGTATGATTTGTATGTCAGATGTAAGTACTTTGGTATTCGGGTTATTATGCTCACGTTCTGTACACCTTACTTCGGTTATGACTTCGTTTCTGTACTTCCTGCTTTGCATACTCAGTACATATTCCGTACTGACCCCCTTTCTTCGGGGGCTACGTTTCATGCCACGCGGTAGTACGGATGAGTAGGTGATGTTAGCGAAGATGTTCCATTTGGATTGGCGAGCTCCATTTCCTCCGGAGTCTTTGCCGAGTCTGAGTGCTTTTGTATGGTACCTGAGATGTTGGTAGAGACTTTGCAGATAGTGTCGTGTGTATGATATGTCAGATTCATTTTGAAAGCGGCTATATAAGCCAATGTATTGTTGCGCATTATATTACAGATTTCATACGACTGCAGACTTTATTTGATTTGACAAAGATGAAAGGCATGTTTGTTTTCGGAAAAAAAAATTTCATTACGTACTTGTGTCATGTTTTTGCGGGCCCAGTGTGATTATGAATATTACGAAAGTCAGCGGGTTCGCTCGGCCTTAAGTAAGGGCCGGGTGCCCATCACACCCTGTCGGAAGTTAGGGTGTGACAAATTGGTATCAGAGCAGTTCGTCCTAGGGGTTGTCTGCAAAGTCGTGTCAAGTAGAGTCTTGTTTATGGTGTGTTGCGCGTCACATTTATAAACAGGAGGCTACGGGGCATCTAGGGTGGTTACTCTTTGTTCACATCTGAGATCGTGCCATAGAGCCAAGTCATAGGGAATGAGATTTCTCTTACTAACCTTTGGTTTCAGCAGAAGAATGGCATCGATAGAAGAAAGTGACGAATGATGTTGGAAATTTCAAAGCCTGCATGTAAGCAAAGATATGAAAGATACATGTCGGGTAAGATATTGAAGTACGACTGAAATACAAGCTGAAGGTTAAAAGGGAAAGTAAACAAGAAGTGTAACAAGTGCAGTTTGAGTTGGGTATACGAGGTATGTTCGTTATTTTCGTACTAATGTTGATATTGAGAGCTTTGTGTTTGTGATATGATATGATACGTATATATATATGTTGGCACTGTGTGAGGCCTTTGTTGGTATTTCTGCGTACGGTTTTGAGGTAGTAAGAAATACGGAGGAAACTGCGAAATTTTTTGAGAAATAAAAGAGAATGAGATATGGATGCGTGAGACGCTTTGAAAGGTTGTGTCAATAGTAAGGGTAAGATTTCGCCAAGTTGCAAGTACGGCTGATTTTGAGAAATAAGTTAATAGCTGAATTGATGGTAATGGTAATCGGAGGTCGGTACCGATATGGTAAAAAGAATTTGGAAAGGGTTTGTGATATTAAGAGATGATTTAAAAGAGGTTGGCCGGAAAAGAAAAAAAAAAGAGGGTTAAGTTTAGAAGTGTCAACATAATGATATTTGGGGAAAGAAAGAAAGTGAGTAAATGAAAGGCAAGAGGATCAAAATGTCGAAATAAAAGTGCCGCCTAAGTGAGACTGGAAGTACGGAAATATGGCAAAATATAATCGGGTGATAGTGTAAGTACGCCCCTAAAGGGGGGAAGCGAGTGTAAGATAAAGAAATGACACGAGATGACGTGCCTAGAATGTTACGAGTTGAGTAAAGGGGGATTATAAGACGATTTAGGCAAGGTGTAATGAGATTCGATAAGAAGGAAAAGTTTAAATAGAGATATGATTGGTAGAAGAGATTGCGTGCTATGGTAATAAAGGAAACCCCCGAGATCCTCACAAGACCCTATGCGATTAGTTGAACATTCGAGGACGAATGTTCTAAAGAGGAAAGGATGTTATATCCCGTATTTTGGTACATTGGGATAATCCGAGTTAGTCATGATAAGTTAAGGACAAGGTTGTAATTTCTTTCGATATTGTTAAAAGTGCATAAGTTGCATATTCACCTTTTCATTGGCATGGAGTGTTAAGGGTAAAATTGGAATAAGGAAAATTTGGGGTCAAAAGTGAATTATGAAAAGTTAGGCATTTCATGAAAATTAAGGGCTAGAAGTGAAAGTTTGAAACTAATTATTTCATGAAAATGGCCACTATGGCCGTGTGGCATATGTAGTATGGTGTGGGTCCCTCCCACAAAAATTTGGCCAAATTTGATTAGTTAAATTTATGAGTGGCACATGTGTACACTTTATATTTGTTGGGGTTTTGTATATATATATAGAGGATGGATGATTAGCACATATTAGTCATCTTTTTCAATTCAAGAAGGTTGGAGAAGCATGAAGAAAAAAAGGGGCAACATATTCGGCCATAGTGGCTGAATTCATGCCCATGGAAATTGATCTCAAAAAAAATATTTTCTCTATGTCTCTACTCATTGGAAGGTCCTAAACAACATGAAGTGGTTGTTGGAGCAAACAAATCCCTTGTTCATGCAATTCTCAACCCTAGTCAAGTTGAAGAACAAAGTGGAAAAGGGTAAGTTTAATCTTGTTTGTATATGTTATGGAGGATTTGTGCATGTGATAGTGTGTGAAAAGGAATGAAATTCATGAAAGAATAGATGTTGATGTCTAGCCGTGCATGTATGATGTGTGTAGGAATGGTGAATTAATTGTATTTAGCATGTTTGGGTGTTGTTGTAATGTGTAAAAATGGATGAAAGTCATGAAATTTATGTATGTGATGTGTGGCCGAAAATGGGCTGATTTGGCATAGACATGTTGAACTAAGTTTGTGTAGTATTTTGGTTGTTGTGGTTATGGATTATGTGGTGAGAATGAAGGTATTGAATGATTCAAGTTGAAGTTGTGATTGTTGTGTTGTGGCCGTGTATATGCTATGTTGTGTAGAAGTGAAGAATCAATTCTCTTTAAGTATGTTTGGGATGTTGTGTTGTGGATTCTATGATGCAAATGAAAGTTTAATGGTTCAAATTGAAGGTCTAGTCGTTTGTGGTTTGTTATGGAAGTTAATGTGAATTAAATGTAGTTTCTTGAATCTATGGAAATAATGTTGTAAACGTGTGGATTATTGAAGTGGTGGATGAATTTGGAAGAAAGAAATGTATTGTTGTTGTTCTTATGGCATTTGGAAGTTTCGGGTAAGGTAGTATAATGGTTGAGTTGTTTTGAATATTGTGTGGATTGTTGGAAGCATTCTTGAATCTTATTTGAATGATCTCGGATTAGTATTTGAATATGTGGACGTCGATGTTGGTTTGAACGCATGTAGTCGAATTGAATGAATGGAATGTTATCGAATTATATGGAAAAGAATTACTAATATTAGAATGCGTTTTGAATTGGTTATTGATGTTGTTTATATGGTTATTGGTATTGTTGTTGAAGAATTGGCCGAGTTAAATTCTCGGGGTGTTGAATTTAGGAAATGCTCACCAAATTTCAGTAAATAAAGTGCGAGCTTAAAATGGGATTCCGAGGTGCCTATGACTAATGTTTGGTGTCTAATGACGTGTTGTAGATTTTGAGAAGCCGAGACTTGAGTTTGGATTAGCTTATAAGCAATCAAGGTATGTGAAGCTTATCCTTCTTTCTTTTTGGCATGTCCTAGGCGCAAGTAAGTTGTGATATGTTATGAGCCTTGGGGGTAATTCTATTCGTAAAATCCGACCATGTTTATGATTCATATTTGCTTTGTGATGTTAGCATCCTTAATATGGTCAAGCTATGATCCGTATGTCTTTGATATGATTGGATTTGAAATCTTTGTGTAACGGTTTGTTCCGAAAAGGATCTTATGTCTAAAAATGTCCGTAACTTTCATGGACAGAACCGGATTGCTTTGATAAGCTCGTAAACGATTCTTAATTGTTTCTTGATATTCGTATTCTTAATGTAGTCGAATTATGGTCCTTATGTCTCTTGTATGACATAAAAGTTTTGTTTTCAAAAGAGTTTTGTCCCTAAATGATTCCGAAACTACGAACGCCCGTAACTTTCAAGAAAGGGCTCGGATCGCTTTGATATCTTGGCAAATGATTTCATGACGAGTAATGACCTTAATTTTCATAGGCGGGCCCGGATTGGGTTGACGCTCGTCCGTGGGTCCCGCGACTTTCTATGTTTGGTTCTAACGACCTATTTTTGAAAGAATTTAATATGACTATCTTTCCGACCCCCGAGTATGATTACTTATTTATCCGTTGAGTCTGAAATGAGGATTTTTATGCATGTGATTTTGATACGTGACTATAGTTTCTGAAGTTCGGATTGATATGTTCCCGAGTGATATTCGGAAGAAAACCTGATTTGCCTACCGTTTTGGCTTATAAATAACAGTCCGTTTTGATTACTCTATTGAGTGTTTGTGAATGTTGGGCATCGCATATGATTTCCTACGATTCTGCTCGTGCATTCTGTTATTACTTCTTTCGCCGAGTCTCGGGCCGGTATGTTATCGTGCGCACTATTTCGAAGTATGATGTGATTCCGAAGTATGATGTGATTCCGAAGTATGATGTATTTTCCGAAGTATGATGTGATATGATATATGGTATGATACGGAGTATGATGTGTTCGGAGGTATACAATATTCTGAAGTATGATGTGTTGTGGCGCACAGATGGAGTGGCGATCACGTTCTGTCCGCCGGGTCCCTTTACGGACCGTATGTGATATGATATGATATGTGATGATCTGATGATACGATATGATATGTGATATGATATGTGATAATATGACGATATGATTTGATTTACCGAGTCCCTCACTGAGGATCGGGTGCTCAGTATGTTTATGATTATGATATTATATATGGATCGGGCCGTACGTTCTCGGCATTATCGTATTATTTATGGATCGGGCCGTACGTTCTAAAGCATTCGGTTAATGTCAGCTCATATTATTTTCCGTATGTATGAGACAGAAATGTTTTTCAAAAGAAAGCGAAGCATTTTGGCATTCTGATTATCCTATTTGTCTTCTGAACCCCTTATGTATGATTTGTATGTCAGATGTAAGTACTTTGGTATTCGGGTTATTATGCTCACGTTCTGTACACCTTACTTCGGTTATGACTTCATTTTCTGTACTTCCTGCTTTGCATACTCAGTACATATTCCGTACTGACCCCTTTCTTCGGGGGCTGCGTTTCATGCCACGCAGTACCACATACGAGTAGGTGATGTTAGCGGAAGATGTTCCGGTCGGATTGGCGAGCTCCATTTCCTCCGGTCTTTGCTGCCGAGTCCGAGTGCTTTTGTATGGTACCCGAGATGTTGGTAGAGACTTTGCGAAAGTGTCGTGTGTATGATATGTGGATTCGTTTTGAAAGCGGCTATATAAGCCGATGTATTGTTGCGCATTATATTACAGATTTCATACGACTGCAGACTTTATTTGATTTGACAAAGATGAAAGGCATGTTTGTTTTCGAATTTTTTTTTTCATTACGTACTTGTGTCATGTTTTTGCGGGCCCAGTATGATTATGAATATTACGAAAGTCAGCGGGTTCGCTCGGCCTTAATTAAGGGCCGGGTGCCCATCACACCCTGTCGGAAGTTAGGGTGTGACAACTTCGAAACAAGGAAGTAGCTTCAGTTAAGGTCTTATGGCGAAATAACAACCGAGAAGCGATGACTTGAGAGGCGGAAGAGAAGATGAAATCCACATACCCGCATCTATTTCAGCCCCCGGAAGAGATCTATGATGAGACATCGAGATTATAAGGTATGTATGCTTTTCTTTTATGCATATGGGTCGTGTGTGGCCAATTTATATTGCTATTGTGTTGTGGCCCTGTGAGGCAATGTTATTATGAGTTGTTGTGATAGGATGGCAGTTCCATATAATAGGGAAAACTCTCGCGAAATTTTTATAGAACTCCCGATAACTTAACATTCGAGGACGAATATTCCAAAATGGGGGAAGAATGTCACACCTCAAAAATTTCCCGTTAGCGTATAGTGAACAGACTGACGAAGGGCATGACGTATACGGTGTCTTGATAAGTAAGAAATAGCATTTGATGACCCTAAACGAGATTTCAAAGGCATATAAGGTAAGGAAAGAAAGTTGTTAAGGAAAGCAAGTCATATGTTGCGTGTCGGGCAAGATTTACGAGTATCGAGTTAATGATGTTTTAATGATGCTTTGAGGAAGAGTTATAACATCCCTTAGATTGGTATTGAGGTGTTAAACAAGTGTTAAGAAGGTTTCATAAGGATCGGAGATCAAACGAGTCGACGAGAACAAGTCTCGGATAGCTGGGCATTATACGGCCAGACATGCGCGTATAAAATAAACGAACCATATGTCCAGCCGTAGGTTCAGCCCGAGAATCAGACACACTTCACCGGACCA
>NW_026725468.1:0-61868 GCF_029784015.1 Lycium ferocissimum
TGCACGTCCCCTCTGTTCTAGAAAAAAGGGTCTAGTGTTGAACAAAACTGATAGAGGCATGATTCCTCCTTGTATCTTAGTATTTAGTATGGGATTTTGCATGATTTAAAGAAAATCCTAAAGAATCCCATCTAAAAGCTGTGAAAATGATCATGAGATACTTGAAAGGAACAAGTGAGTTAGGAAGATGGTACCCACGAGAAAGCAGTTTCAACCTAGTCGGATATGCTGACGCTGATTATGCAGGGTATCTAGTGGATAGAGAAAGCACTATAGGTATGGAACATTTTCTTGGATCATGTTCATTCTGGTCACCAAGAAGAAAATTTTGTAGACAATTAAAAGACTTTGGTATGAAAATTGATTATGTTCCCATCTTCTGTGATAATACTAGTGCTATTAACATCGCTAAGTAACAATTAAAAGACTTTGGTATGAAAATTGATTATGTTCCCATCTTACGTGATAATACTAGTGCTATTAACATTGCTAAGAATTATGTTCGGCATAAGAGATAACTAAGCATATTGATATAACACATCACTTCTTGAGAGGCAATGTTGAAAAAAACTAAAATACATCACAACGACATAAACTTGCATGAAAATAGGTTAAATTCACTGTTAAAAAGCATCAAATGTGCCACTTTCAAGTAGTCCGTTGAAAAGAAAGCCATAGAGTTAAAAAAGCTCTCTTCTCTCTCCTCCTATTCCCATGCAAACCTTAAAATAAACCTATTTTCAAACTATGGCCACTTGGGACGCGGTCACACGATCAACGGTGGCTGGCCAGCCTCCATCCACTTCCAACCTAGATCACTACCCTCCCCTTACCAACACGAAAATACCCGCTTCTCAGCCAATTGTCCCGCTTCCCTCAGTCAAAGAAACAAACCCTACAACCTACATGCAGTCTCTTGTGCATGAATGTACCCCTACTACCAGCCCCATTGTTGATCCTATACCTATCAAGGAGGTGCAATATGTTGATGGTATCCCAGTGGTGCGTTGGACTACATCAGAAGTATCCGTAATGGAGCAATGGAGAATTTAAAGCATGCTATTGTAGGTAAGTTCTCATATGGTGACTAGAAATGGATGAGTTAAGAGATATTATTCCAAGTCAATATGGTGCTAAGGAAAGTGTCAAGTTTGATTCCAAAGAGATCGACATGTTTTGATTAGATGTTCTTTAATGGAAGATTTCATAAACATTTCTTCTAAGAGTGCCTTTTGGTTGAAGTCTAAGGATGGTAAGTCTTACCGCATGAGACCTCTCATATATGATTCCCATTTTAGGGTTTGAAGAGAATTCAATTGCAATGGCATGGATATCCTTCCTTTTTACTACCTACTTACTTTGTTACTAATCTTTATTTACCTTAGCATCGACACATGGGAAACCTTTGTTATTAGACATGGCTACTATTAATAAACCAGGCCTAATTGTGCTAGGGTAAAGGTACAAGCGGATTTATTATCGGATCTTCCTAAGTTTGTTATGATGGAGATTCAAGATTACCAAACCAAGGAAGTGAATGTTATGAAAGTGAATTCGTATGATCATTTGCTAAGTATTGTACTAAATGTAAGTTACAAGGCCATGTAAAGGAAGAGTGTAGAGTGTTACATCCTGAGTTGAAGGCAGAAAAGAAAGATAATGTCAATGAAGGAGAGGCAAAAGTGAAGAAGAGTGAGGAAGTGACAACTAAGAAACAAACAAAAGAATAACATCTAAGGGATTTCATTATTTAGGAAGGCATAGTAGGTTTAATAGATGGAGATATCCGGTAAAGAATATGTGCCAAAGGTATTGTCTAGTGGTAAAGTTGTTACTTATTCAAATGCTACTAACATGGGAAAGAAGAGAAAGGAGGATAGTCATGCGGTGGAAAGACAAGTAAACAGAGGAGTTACACTCTAAAATAATTTTGAAGTATTAATGACAATGAAAAAAAGAAGGTGACAATGAAAACACAAGTTCCTACGATTCAGTAGGGACATCCAAAGAACCAAGTGTTTTAACCAAGAAGGCAAGAATGAAGTTGAAAAAATTTGATGAAAGTTTGAATGTAACTTCCGGAAAGAAGGTCCTATTGGAATGAAGGATGAGAATAGGAAGGCAAATGCGAATGCGAGATAGTTATTTATAAGGGGGTCGAAGAAAATAAGAAAGTTACTTATGGAGGAGACAAAGTAGCGATATAGCCAAGAACATGTAGAAGATGGAGAGAAGCGAGTAAATTAAATGATTGTGTGGACAATTTAGCTCAGATGTTCGAGCATGAGCTAAGTATCACAGCCTTTAATCGGGAGCATATTCAAGGAATTTCATCTTCCAATTGTACTTAGACGAGGAGGATCATTGAATTTTTCTATAAATCATGATGGAGTGGGATCCTTTCCACCGAAAGGGAGGAACCGATGATTTGCATGTGGATCTAGTGGAAAAGGTCAAGATCAACAAATTCTATCCGAAGAAACCTTCTCCTTTGAAGGAACTACATGATGTAAGTATCCATGTCCGCGCATATGGCATTACCCGAGCAACTTGATGTAGGTAGCGAAGGCTAAAGATGTGGTAGATGAGGATGCCATGGAAACGCAGTGGTTAATCATGTAGCTAGGAAGCCGATATTTCTCCAAAATCCATGCGTAAAGGGAGTAAGAAGGGCAAACAACAAAGTGTAGTAGATATTCGGCCCTATAAGAATATTGCCAAATAAAGCTGTGAAGAATGTCAATAAATCTTTATGAAGACTCTATTTTGGAATATCAGGTCTGTGAATTCACAACAAGCCTTTCATAGAGTGCAAATGTTACATATGTATCATAAATTCTCCATAATTGCATTGATGGAATCATTTCAGCATTTTAGACACATTCAAAGATTTAGGAGATTGGGCATGAGATATGCACATCACAACTACAATGGAAAAAAATTGGTTCTTTATAAATGATAATATAAATGTAGAGGTGATTCGTAGATATAGATCAACAGATCACAGTTAAGCTAAGTTTTCAGGAGGATAATGAGATTCTTATGACTACTATGATTTATGAAAAGTGTGAAGCATTGGAAAGAATTAATCTTTGTGGATACCTTGTAAATGGAAGTGACCGGCTTGTGGGAGGAGATTTCAATGTCATTATGAATGAAGAGGAGAAAATAGGGGTCTCATTTATCCAAATGAGTATGAAGATTTTGCATTCTATGTGAATTCATGTGAACTCTTTGAAATTGATTTTAAAGGAGCTTATTCACATGGTGGAATGGTAGAGCTGGTGGATTGTATTTTTAAAAGGTTGGATAGAATGCTCACTAACTCAAAACTACAAAGATTGGTTTGGTCACATGGAAGTTGACCATTTATCTAGGACTGCTTCTAATCATGTTTCTCTTCGACTTACTTGTAGAGATTCATCTCAACATGTAGGAAACCTTTTAGATTTCTAAAGTTTTGATAAAACATAAGTCCTTTATAGAGATTGTGAATCAAGGGTGGAATCCGATTTTCAGCGTATGAACTCATTACTTTAAAATCGAAGTTTAAAAAAGTTAAGTCCGCTTCTTTCGAATGGAGTAAAGCTACTTTTGGGGATATTTTCAAGCGTACCGATAGTAAGGGAAGATATTGTGAGAGTTAAAGAATAGCTTTTTGAAGATGATCCCTCTACTCGCAAATAGATGGTACTCAAACTAAGCACGCAGAATTGAAGAAGTATATGCATTATGAGGAGGAGTTACGAGATGTAAATCTCTCACTTTACTTGTTTTTTGAGGGGGATAGGAATACAAGGTTTTTCCACAATATTGTAAATGGTAGGAGGAAGAGATTACAGTCAAAAGGATGAAAAAGCGTAAGACGGAAGTTGGATTAAGGGAAGATGCCTAGCCGAGAAAGCAACTCAATTTAATCATCATCGGTTTTATATAGGAGGATATCTCTTGCATTTCTCATTGCTGCAACATGTTCCTAATATGGTTACTTAGGAGAATAATTAGATACTTACCAGATGCCAACTCTAGAAGATGTTAAGAAGGCGCTTTTGATTTGTCGAGATAGCTCGGGGGTCCAAGACGGTATGATAGGAACATTTTATCAAGTCTTTGCCGGGATATTGTGGGGCCGATAAAAGTCTTCTTTGAAGGAGAGACGCCAAAGTCCATAACTCATACAAATCTGGTTCTTATCCCAAAGAAGAATAATGTTGAGACCTTGCGAGGATATAGAGGCCCATAAGTCTAAGTAATTTTATTAACAAAGTGATCTCTAGGGTGGTGCATAAGCTTGAAAATGTTTTTCCTTCTTTGATATCTCGCTAATCGATCCTGGTTTTGTAAAGGGAAGATGTATCATTGAGAATGCACCGTTAACTCAAGAGGTGGTATCGTATATAAGGCTTTGGAAAACTAGCCTAATATGGTGCTCAAATCCTGATGTGAAGCAAGTGCCTATGATAGAGTGTCCCGGGATTTTTTCAAGAGTTCCGAGGAAGATGGAATTTGCGAAGTATTTATAGATATGATATGGAGATTGATAGCAAATAATTGGTACTCAATTCTATTCAATGGATGTGCTACCGGTTTTTTCGACTCAACAAGAGGTGTTAAGCAAGAGATCCACTTTCTCCTCGCTTTGTTTATTTTGTCTCTTGCGTGGCCTTTGTCTAGAGCATTGAACTGTTTATTTGAGGACGATGGCTTTAGAAGCTATGGAATGCCTAAATGGAGTGCTAATTTGAATCATCTTGCTTATGCAAATGATACTATGATATTCTCATCTGCATATGATATTTCATTACAGCTAATCATGGGAATATTACAGGAGTATGAGCAGATGTCAGGGCAGCTTATCAATAAAGGAAAAAGTTCCTTCTACATACATAGTAAAGTTACAAATGTGATAGTACAACAGCTGGAGGCTATTAGTGGTTTTACTAGGAGATCTTTCCCTTTTACATACTTAGGTTGTCCAATCACACATGCAAGAAAAAGAAAGGATGATTCTAATGACTTGATTAAAAAAATGAAGGATAAATCAGTAGCTTGAAAGGAAGACTTTTATCTTTTGGAAGGAAAGCTATTTTTGATCATGTTGTTTTTCGAGTATGCCAATTCACCTATTTCACTATCGACCTCTAAAGGGTGTTATATATGACATGCACAGGGTGTTTACAAGATTTTTCTAGAATAATAGTGAAGAATGAAGAAAGAAGGCGCCGGTCTTCATGGTTGAATCGTGCTGAAGGAGGAAGGTGGAGTTGGCTTCAGATCCTTATTTGATATTTCTAAAGCATTATGTGGTAAACTATGGTGGAAATTTAGGACCATAAATACTCTATGGTTAAACTATATGTGGAACAAGTATTGTAAAAGGCACTACCTCGCATGTGCCTTGGAAACGAGGCTCTTAGGTCCGGAAGATGATGTTAGAAGCTAGAGACGATATGCGGCATGAAATGCGGTGGGGAGCCAAAAGTGGAACTACTAACATTCTGGTTTGATAATTGGACAAAACTTGAAGCTTTATACTACTTAGTTCTTAATGAGTTTTTTGTGGATGAAACAAGACAAGATGTGAAGGGTGGGAAATCGGGAAGGGTGAAACATGAAGCAACTACCAACAAATTTTTTCCCACTGATATTGTTGATCATATACTGGAAGAATTAGACTTTCATGAATCTACAGAAGAATGGGATAAACCAAGGTGGATGATGACAACATCTGGTAAATTTATAGTTGGAAGTGCATGGGAGCTCTTAAGAAGGAAATCTGTGAAGCCTGATATATAAAAAAACATGTGGATACCAGGTTTGCCTTTCAAAATTTCATTCTTTTTCTAGAGATTGTGGAAATGCAAACTGCCAGTAGGGGATAGAGTGAGAAGGATTAGGATTGATGCAGAAGGAAAATGCTATTGTTGTGATCCTAAACAATGTGGCCGTAGACCATACGTTTGTCACAGAAAAATTGCTTCTCAAGCTTGGAGATATGTTAAAGCTGCTGTAGGAATCACAACAACTTTGCTTCAGGTGAAACAAGTGATACAGGTCTGGTGGTGTGCTGAGTTTTCATCTAAGTTGAAATCTATTATTAGAGCCATACCAGTGATCACAATGTGGCAAATATGGAAGTGGAGAAACACTGTGGTGCATGGAGGGAAGATGACAATCAATAATGTGATATATGAAATAAATTTGACCATACATCAGATGTGCAGAGTCAGAAATCCAAGAATCCAAGTACCAAAGTCTTTTCCATATATTATGCATATGATTGAAACATACAGACCACACATAGTGAGCAAGATAGTGAAATGGAATTTGCCTATGCCAGAGTGGTTTAAGTGTAACTCAGATAGTGCTTGTAGAGGCAATCCAGGTCCAAGCTCAGTGGAATTTTGTATTAGGGACTCTGAGGGAGATCTGGTGCATACTGCAGCTAGAAGAATACCAGATGGAACAAACTTAGTAGCTGAAGAAATGGCTTTACATGAGGGGATTAAATACGGTGTGATAAATGATCTATTGCACCGGCAGCTTGAGACCATTCAATGACTCTTTAAATGATCTTGACAGGACAATGGGAAGTGCCATGGAGTATCTTTTTTATCATAAAGGATATTACAAGGTTGAGGAGGGATAAGGAAATGAGAGTGGATCTTGTACTGAGGGAAGGAAATGGATTGGCAGACTTTTTGACTAACTTTGTTTTTGATTTTGCAGGTGAAAATTATTTCAATAGTTACCAATCACTTCCAAGGAAAGCAAGACAAATTTTGAATACTGAAAAAGCACAAATGTCATACATCGTAATCGTGCAAGCCAAAGATCATCGGATCTAGGAGATTAACAAATGCAATAAGGATTTACGGGCTTACTAAAGCGCTAAGAATCGTGCCTAGAACAAGATTTAGTAGATTGAATAGAAGGACTTTTGGACGAGTTACAATAGTGGTATTAGTGTGATTACATGCTCATTCACGTTGTCACATATCCAAAGGATCTTTTTATATAATCATTCTTGAAGGAAAAGGTCAACATTACATGTGTCCTGATCAAATACGAAACAACAAAACATGAGGAACTTTTGAAAGAATTCTATTCCATCCTAGATGCTGAATTTTAATTCAATGTGTAGATCCATAGCACACTGGTGAGCTTGAGGTGTTAACATGATATCAAGTCGAGGCCAAAGGATTTGCAATAGACAAGCTTTAAGATTTCCTTTAGTTTGGATTCATGTATTATTTTCTTTTTATTTTTTGCATTTTTAGCTTTTGTACAGAACTTGATATTTTTAATAAAGCACTATCAGGTAATCTGCTTAGTAGTTTTGATAAAAAAAAAATGTTGAAAAAGGTCTTATTTCAATCAAGTTCTGTGCCACTGAAAAGCAAATCGCATACATCTTCAGAAAAGCCTTAGGAAGAGAACACTTTGAGAGGAACATGTTAGAGTTGGGGATGATTAAGATTGCATAAGTATCCCCTGATGATTGGCTAGAATAATTGCTTCATATTAAATATGTTCTTAATCAAATAATATTCTGCTCAATCTTGCACATTTGATTGTATGTCCTATACTATGACATCATCCTTATCTCATAAAGACTAATGAACACTTTATCACAGCCTATTGGTCTTGAATTATAGACTTTAAATGAATACTCATTCACACGAGATATATCTCCTACACTTTGCAATTACATATACATACCGGCCATGAAACATGTTGTCAACTTGTTCTATCTATCCGTCGATAAGAGTCTTATGCTTAAATATGGTCAAACTTTGAAAGACTCCTAAGACATAAATGCCTCTATTTGAAACCCAACAGCCATCAAATCGCTCTTTCCAACGAGCTTTCTCTAAACCCTGTTCACACACTTGTTCCTTCTCAACTTTTCCTATTTATACCGATGAACCTTCTCTCTTTCAGTCACATCCAAATCTCATCTTCTCACAAATCTTATTCTTCAATGTCTGACTACGCCTCTGATGACTTTGGTCCGTTCTCACCCTTCCGCTCTCTTGTCACACATAATCCAAGTTATACCCTCCATATCTCGGTCATCCACAATCCTCTTTTCCCTCCGGTTCTAATTCACTTTCCCACAACTAATTCCACCAAAAATGTTTGATTTGCCATCACACCACAAGCTCATGTAACCACCACCCCACCCACTGTGGAAATTACGACTGAATAAAGGGATGAGGGTTACAGTCAGGGGGAAGAGTTGAATAAGCATACTACTATAATATCCAGTGAAGCTGTAAGTGGTGATGAGAATTCCTTGCATAACAACCCACGTGCACCCTCTCACTCTTTTGGTACCAACGACTCAAGGAATGTGGATACAAAGTGCAAAATGGATGAAGAAAAGGATGGTCGGTCTTCTTGGGGAACAATGTGGGAAAAGATGGTGGGTCTTCTTGGGGGAAAAAAGCGGATGAAGATGGTGTTTATTGAAGGGCACAAACCAAACCGAGCCACCCTAGCTTCTACATTAGGAATAGTCCCTAGCAAAGTGACCAGACTCACCACCCTTCGTTATAGCCGTACTAGTGTGTCTAACTCCTTAATCCTGTATTGAGTCGATTCCTATTCAGATTAAGTGGCCTGTTCTGTATTTTGTAAGCAAAGATTGGACATGTACTTAACGTTGTTAATCGAATCTGGTTGTAATTTTTATAATTTTTGAGCCATTTTGCGTGCTTTATTATTCTCATTAGATATGTTTTGAAATGCTGGTTCTATTATGTGTATATGTGATAGCCGCAATAGCCATGAGTTTAATATTCAAGTTGACTTGAAACATAATGATCCGAAACAATTTTGTAATGACATGCGGGAAGGGGGGAAGATTATGTAATGCTTATGATTCATATAAGCTAATGCTAACCTGGTTCAGTCTTAGTGTTGTTCATTATCTAGGCATTTGAGATGGTTGCACAGAGGCTTAAATAAGACATAAGTTTATCATCATCAAAAAGGAAAAATTTATTGGCATAAGCACGTGTGAGTTTGGGTATAGGTGGCATCACGACTTAAGTGATATTTGGATCATCACAGTTGACGTCATTCCAAAAGTAGTAAATTCCTTTCCAGACATTAATTATTTCTAGACAAACTATTATTATTATTCCCAGGGAATATCTCGTTGACTATATATCAGATTCAAATTCTTAGAGACTCACTGAGTTTTCAAACATTATTAATTATTACTTTTTTTTTCTTATTAAAGGTCGATTTTAGATTTGACTTTCAGGTAACTATAATAGGGTTCACTCAAGGGATAGTAATGGGTGGGTGCCAATCACGTCCTCCTCCCCCCCCCCCCCGCCCCCAATTTGGGGGCGTAACATTTGTCTCTAATTATAACATTACTTAATTGGTAAAAAGCTTGATTTGATTTATATATTTGTTTAAATACAATAATGGTGGATGACAATATCTTTTTATTTAGATTGATTGATATATTTATAAATAAAATAGTTTGACCATCACCTTAATCTTGATATTTTTTTCGTAAAAATTAAAATATTTTAAGTAACATAAATGTTAGAAGTTCTAACACTAAACTAAAAATATATTTATATAAAAAATATTGGATTTAACTTTGGAAGAAGCAATACTAATATTAATCTTAAAAAGGATTAAACATTTCAACGTGTTGAATATAAATTTCAAAATTATCATCTAGGAGATTGATTTGAAGTTCAATCTTCTCATTTGTTACACCTCGTACTTTTATACATTATGTTCATCTATGTTAGTCAACGTAAGCTCAGAAATCAAGACTATCTTTGAGGTTATAAGTGTGTAACCCAAGTTTAACAAGTGTTAAGGAAGTATCATGAGGGTCGGAAGTTAAATGAATCAAGGATGTCATAACCCGTACCTTGGGGTAAAACTAGGAGTGCTAAATATTCTAAGGAGATCTTGTTTTGAGGTATTTGAATTGTATAATATTCGTATGTTAAGTTTTGAAGTCAAGCGAATTGTAAAACAAAAGTCGGCAAAAGTTAATAGAAATTTACGTTCATAAGTTTATTGAAATTTGGGTCTAATGTCACTGGGATTTTCTACCAATATACTTGGATTTATAGGTCCATCTTGTTATATCCGGCATTTTCGCGTATTCGAAAATTTGGAAGTAACCTTGACTTGCAAGGAATGAGGTCAAGTTTGGATTTTTCTTAGTATGTGTATGTTGGTTATGGAAGTTTGAGTGTGGAAACACTGGAGAAGGCCTAAGGGCAAAATTGAAATTTTGGGAATTTGTTTCGGGAATTGCAAAATACGATTCATGAAGAATTGGGCTAAAAAAAATAGAAAATTTAGGCCCAAGAGAAGGGTGGCCGGCCATGATGTTGGCCCAAGCCCATGTCACATGAAAGTCATGTGACATTTAATTAGAAGAGATGACATGTATATATACATGTTCATCCTTTGGAATATTCAAGAAAACAAAAGAAAAATCAAGAAGAAAAAAGAAGAGAGGCAATCGGCCATAGAGAAAAAGAGAGGAGAAGAGAAAAGAAAAAAATTCTTGGAGCTTATTCTTGGTTCAAAAATCCATCTCTTTTGGAATTACTACTAAGCTCAAGCTCCTCTCCAACATGGTATAATTTTCAAGGCAAGAAAGTGCTCCTTTTGGGCAAGTGGAAGAGTTGGAAAAGGTAAGAATTTTATGTTCTTTTTGTTATGGAAGATTTATGAATATTAGCTTAGGTGGAATTGCATGGAAATCATGGAGTTGTGAGTTGTGTGTGTATGCAAGTATGTGGCCGTGTGTGTGTGTGTATGATGCATGGCTAAGGAAAGTTGAATTTTGTATTGTGTTCTAGTTGTGGTTATGATGGAATTCATGTTGGGAATGAAAGTTGAATGAATTTGGAAAAGTGAATGTTGGCCGTGGGGTATGGATAAATGGAAATGAACATGAATTAATTTTGTTTGATGTGTCAATTGTGTTGTTATGGTCTTACGTAGTAAATGGAAGGTTAATGGTTCTAGTTAACATGAAGAATTTGTTGTTAAGTTGTTGTCGGAAAGTATGCGATTTTATATAGTTTATGTAATTATAAGAATTGAGGTTGTAAGATGCAAATGGTGATTATTGTAAATGAAATTGGAAGCTAAAAATAGGTTGTGAATATTTATGTTGAAGATTGGAGGTTTTGAGTGAATTATAGTTTTGGTGGAAAATTTGTATGTTATGTATATTTTGTGAATATTTCGTAAAATGATATGAAATATTTTCGGAGGGATCTTGATGGGTTGATGAATATGGAAACGTTGATATTGGATGGAAAGCGTGAAGTTGGAATGATAATTAATGCTTTGTGTAGAAAGAAAGACTATTTGTGCTAATATATGTTTGTAGCGATTCTTGGTGTTGTTGGGTTGTTGTTGTTGTTGGTATATTGAGCCGAGCTACGTCTCTTGGTTTGGGGTGCTATACGTATAGGGGAGATGTTTTGCAAGCAAATTTTTATAGATGAATAAGGGTTAAGATTGAACTCTTAAAAGCTTGTGACTTACATTTGGTAATCTTGACCATTTGTAGATTTTGAAGCAAACGAGATTTAAGGATAAGCAAGCATAGGGCGCAACCTTGTATGTAAAGCTTACCTATTCTTTTTATGGCATGTCCTAGACCTACTAAGCCGAAAACGGAACCTTGGGGATAATCTTAAATCTCGCTTCCTAGAAATCCGAGTTTGATTTTAGTTACTATTCATTCGAGGCCGCAATTGAATCAAAATGCTTATCTTTGGATATAAGAATGCGTAAACCTTCGTACCTTCCGTAAATGAATCCAAATTGCTCCGAAACTATCACAGATAACCTTATGGAACCTAACATCGAAAATTTATGTCCGCCGCCTCGACTCGACCCGAGGTGGGCCCGCAAGTTTCGAGACTTCCCTTATTTGATTTGTTTGGCTCATTTTCGTACGATATGAAAAAGAAGTGTTTGTCTATGACTCTAAGGTCCGTTTGAAATGTTCTATAATGTCGTTTGAACACTCATTACTACGAACGATACCAAGTTTTCCGAGAATGACCTACGATGTGTTTTTGAGAAAATTGATAACTTAAAAGTCTAAGGTTGCTTTTGTATATTAATTCCGATTAACTCGATACTCATTTTGAGCCTTCGGTAAATATATATCCTAAAGTGTTCGTATATGAAATTATGTGTCGAGTCCTGGAACTTACTTTTAAATTTTGCATATGGTTTCGCACTACTGCCGTCTCGTGCGGCAATATAATATATTCAATGATTATGACTTCGTTCGCACGGCATTTGCCCGGGCCGGTTCGTGATCGTGCGCATTATGACATATTCGGCAGTATGATGTGTTACGGTTTCGAGACCTCGCCATCGTGGGCGGTACATCGTTTATGGTGTTATGATGTGATATGGCATCCGATATATTCGGACGATGATTTGATGTGTGTGATGTTATGATGTGTTCGGAGATGTACGGAGATTTGAAAACTTTCGGAGTATGATGTGTTGTGGCACCGGCGTCGGGGGGTGACCACGTTCCCGAGCCCTATGCATGATTTTTATTTGCATTTCGTACATTTGCATTTCGCACGGAAAAGTGAGTTTGATCCGTTACTTGGCGACAAAAGTATTTGTTCCTCGTATCTTCCGACTCCCGCCATGATTTGGATTACCGTACCTTCTCGTTTACATACTCGGCACCTTTCCGCATCGACCCCCTTTCTTCGGGGAGTCGCGTTTCATGCCGCGCGCGAGGTGGATTAGTACGAAGTGTGCGCTCGATTGGGTGATCCCCGGTTTAGGCTACCCATTCGGGATGCGGAAAAGGGTTGAAGAGCTTTGGAGTGCTCCCTTGATCCATAGGAGCCCATATTTGGTATATATGTTTTGCTATGCACATTCTCGTACATTTGTATGTTGTTCGGGTACGGCGGGGCCCGTCCCGTCATATGTTCGTATGTTATGAATAATTGGGACGTTTGTAGAGGCCTCGTAGTCATATTTGTGGGTCATGGGTCCGGTCACAAAGTGTTCGTATGTGATTTTGTTTTGCGCCCTTAGCGGCGCCCCGCTATATATATATATATATGTGTGTGTGTTACTATGGCCTATATGGCCCACATGTTTGTATGTATGTGTATGTCCGGGCGATGTGCATTCCGCCTAGCCGTGCCTTGATTTTGATATGATGAGTTTGCACGGGCGACCGCTTAAGGATGTTGGGTAGCATTCGTGTGTGTTGCCTCGTATTTGTACGATGTCTAATATCTGCTATCGGTACGAATGATGTCTGTGAATCCTTTGATATGTCCTAATATGACAATTTGGTTCGCAAGTTTGTTTGGGTGCCTAGATAGGGCACCGAAACGTCCTTAAATCACGGCCCACGGGTTTGGCCGGGTCGTGACAAAAGTGGTATCAGCCCGGTCGGTTCCTCGGAATGTCTACATGGTATCTTTACGTGTCTAGTAGAGTCTTGTTTATCGGTGTGTTGGGCCCCACATCTATAAACGGAGGCTACGTAGACATCTAGGATGTTACGTTACCCTTTCTTGGAATCTTAGATCGTGCGATAGAAAGTGCGAAATGTTATTGTTAGGATGGTTCCTCCCAACGTGTTCTTATAAGTGTTGCCGTGTCTCACGACCGAGGCCCACTAAAAGAGCAATAATGTCGGCATTTTGGAAATTGCTTCGACCCTATCCTAAAGGTTTACAGGTGATTGTAGGTTGACGAGAGATGAAGATGACGACTCGCCTACGATGGGGATGGGGGTGCTAAGAAGGCCCCTAGGATGTCACCGGACCGAGTAGGCGAGTCCCGATTACTCGAATCGAGGAGACGGACCCTTCGGAGGATCCCACGGAGGACGATTCGAGTTGGGTTACGATACGGATCCGTCGGAGGACCCATCCACGACCCCCAGAGCCGAGGATTCCGCGGAGGGTGGCTATGATACGGATCTCTCGGAGGATCCGACGATGACTCCTCCGAGTTTCTTACCTCCACGGAGGAAGATAGTTATGAGACGAAGTTGGCAACCCGGAGCATTCCTGCGGGACGACGGAGGGAGGAGATTTTCAGGTATGCGCCGACTTAGAGGCTCAAGTACGTAGCGAGGGAGAACCCCGTTAGCCCGGCCACCCTCGGAGAGTGCTACGGATTTCTCTTGTTCTTTGTCTTGGTCCCCGGTGAGCGGGGGAATTGTCGATTATTTATATTCCTCCGATTCGGATGTGGGAAATAGCGGGGCCGGATAGGTGGGGGCGGACGGACGAGGATGATGGACATAGTTCTCGCGGCGGCTCCCGGTGTCGGACCCGAAATTGATTATTTTATAAGTATATGAGTTTCCTAGAATTTCCTATGTGTGTATGATTTACGTAAAATATTATTCGGTGACGACTCGATACTAGGGGCGACCGAGGTGTCCCGCCATAGGTATAAATCTAGAAACCCTAGGGTGGAAGATAATTATGAGTACAAGTGGAAGTAGATATTGAGGAATGGGAGGGGCAATATGGTAATTGTGTAGCTTGGACCGGGGTGGGACCCGCTACAAAAAAAATTTCGAAAAAAAAATTTATTAAGGCTCCGACCGCCGCTAAATTACGTGACAAAGATCGTGTGGGGCAATTGACGCGTAGTTATATTAGCAATAACGCATCATGGGTCCGAACGCATGAAAGTTTTGAAAGTTAAGCGTGCTAAGACCGAGCAGATGCAGGATGGGTGACCCCTAATGAGGAAGTATGCCAAAAATCTTTCACAAATGTAGGTATGGAGACTAAATGAGAACTTGGGGTAACTTAAGTGGGATTTGAGTATGTGGGGTGACTAGAGGTTGAAAAGGGGGTTACACAGATTGAGACAGACGAGATTGGAGAAAAAGAAGGAAACTTTCGTGGGTCCCTGAAGCATTAGTAAAAGTAGTCTGACTCTGATCGCGATTTTGTATGCCAAATTTCTGCGTCCCTGTTTTCAATGAAGCTCTGTCTACTATACCTACGCCCGCGCCGAATCGATCACGTTTCGTTTAATATACCACCGTACGTTCGACTCCGATCACAATTACGTCCGATATACCTATGTGTGTCGATACGTTTGACTCGATTTCGAATTTGTCCGATAAATCTCTATAAGTCTGACTCCGATCACAGATCTGTCTGATATGCCTCTATGCGTCTGATTCTGACTACAGATTTATCCGATATAGTTCAATACACCTGACTTTGAATATGGGTTTGTTCAGTATACTTCGTGTGTACGCTCGATCGTGAATACGTACGGTTATAACGTATGATCATGATTATGCTACACTTACGTACTTTTGATCCCGATTATGACTCCGTCGACATACTTCGATCTTGGTTCCGACAAAGATTACTTCGTTCGCCCTATATCCGATTTAAAATCGTATGCACCGCTAGACTAATTAGGATTTCGAACGACCTCAATATCGCAATGTCGGAAAATGATAGAAGGACTTGGAGAGTGAAGGCTCTTACAATTACTTCGATCAAGTGTGAGTATGTAATTGGCAGGAAGATCCTCCCCGAGATATTTGCGAAACCTATAAGGTCGATTTAACATTCGAGGACGAATGTTTTAAAGGGGGGAGGATGTTATATCCGGCATTTTCGCGTATTCGAAAATTTGGAAGTAACCTTGACTTGCAAGGAATGAGGTCAAGTTTGGATTTTTCTTAGTATGTGTATGTTGGTTATGGAAGTTTGAGTGTGGAAACAACTTTGGAGAGAGCCTAAGGGAAAAATTGGAATTTTGGGAATTTGTTTCGGGAATTGCAAAATATGATTCATGAAGAATTGGGCTCAAAAAAAAAAAATAGAAAATTTAGGCCCAAGAGAAGGGTGGCCGGCCATGATGTTGGCCCAAGCCCATGTCACATGAAAGTCATGTGACATTTAATTAGAAGAGATGACATGTATATATACATGTTCATCCTTTGGAAGATTCAAGAAAACAAAAGAAAAATCAAGAAGAAAAAGAAGAGAGGCAATCGGCCATAGAGAAAAGAGAGGAGAAGAGAAAAGAAAAAAATTCTTGGAGCTTATTCTTGGTTCAAAAATCCATCTCTTTTGGAATTACTACTAAGCTCAAGCTCCTCTCCAACATGGTATAATTTTCAAGGCAAGAAAGTGCTCCTTTTGGGCAAGTGGAAGAGTTGGAAAAGGTAAGAATTTTATGTTCTTTTTGTTATGGAAGATTTATGAATATTAGCTTAGGTGGAATTGCATGGAAATCATGGAGTTGTGAGTTGTGTGTGTATGCAAGTATGTGGCCGTGTGTGTGTGTGTGTATGATGCGTGGCTAAGGAAAGTTGAATTTTGTATTGTGTTCTAGTTGTGGTTATGATGGAATTCATGTTGGGAATGAAAGTTGAATGAATTCGGATGAATTTGGAAAAGTGAATGTTGGCCGTGGGGTATGGATAAATGGAAATGAACATGAATTAATTTTGTTTGATGTGTCAATTGTGTTGTTATGGTCTTACGTAGTAAATGGAAGGTTAATGGTTCTAGTTAACATGAAGAATTTGTTGTTAAGTTGTTGTCGGAAAGTATGCGATTTTATATAGTTTATGTAATTATAAGAATTGAGGTTGTAAGATGCAAATGGTGATTATTGTAAATGAAATTGGAAGCTAAAAATAGGTTGTGAATATTTATGTTGAAGATTGAAGGTTTTGAGTGAATTATAGTTTTGGTGGAAAATTTGTATGTTATGTATATTTTGTGAATATTTCGTAAAATGATATGAAATGTTTTCGGAGGGATCTTGATGGGTTGATGAATATGGAAACGTTGATATTGGATGGAAAGCGTGAAGTTGGAATGATAATTAATGCTTTGTGTAGAAAGAAAGACTATTTGTGCTAATATATGTTTGTAGCGATTCTTGGTGTTGTTGGGTTGTTGTTGTTGTTGGTATATTGAGCCGAGCTACGTCTCGGGGTGCTATACGTATGGGGAGATGCTTTGCCCAAATTTTTATAGATGAATAAGGGTTAAGATTGAACTCTTAAAAGCTTGTGACTTACATTTGGTAATCTTGACCATTTGTAGATTTTGAAGCAAACGAGATTTAAGGATAAGCAAGCATAGGGCGCAACCCAGGTATGTAAAGCTTACCTATTCTTTTTATGGCATGTCCTAGACCTACTAAGCCGAAAACGGAACCTTAGGGATAATCCTGCTCCTAGAAATCCGAGTTTGATTTTAGTTACTATTCATTCAGCGCAATTGAATCAAAATGCTTATCTTTGGATATAAGAATGCGTAAACCTTCGTACCTTTCGTAAATGAATCCAAATTGCTCCGAAACTATCATGGATAACCTTATGGAACCTAACGTCGGAAATTTATGTCCGCCGCCTCGACTCGACCCGAGGTGGGCCCGCAAGTTCCGAGACTTCCCTTATTTGATTTGTTTGGCTCATTTTCGTACGATATGAAAAAGAAGTGTTTGCCTATGACTCTAAGGTCCGTTTGAAATGTTCTATAATGTGTTTGAACACCCTATACGAACGATACCAAGTTTTCCGAGAATGACCTACGATGTGTTTTTGAGAAAAATTTGATAACTTAAAAGTCCGCGGCTTTTGTATATTAATTCCGATTAACTCGATACTCATTTTGAGCCTTCTGATCCTAAAGTGTTCGTATATGAAATTATGTGTCGAGTCCTGGAACTTACTTTTAAATTTTGCATATGGTTTCTGCACTACTCTGCTCGTGCCAATGATTATGACTTCGTTCGCCGGTACCGGGCCGGTTCGTGATCGTGCGCATTATGACATATTCGGCGGTATGATGTGTTACGGTTTCCGAGACCTCGCCATAGGGCCGGTTACCGTTTATGGTGTTATGATGTGATATGGCATCGATATATTCGATGATTTGATGTGTGTGATGTTATGATGTGTTCGGAGATGTACGGAGATTTGAAAACACGGAGTATGATGTGTTGTGGCACCGGCGTCGGGGGTGACCACGTTCCGAGCCCTATGCATGATTTTTATTTGCATTACGTACATTTGCATTTTCGCACGGGTTTGATCCGTTACTTACGTATTTGTTTTGTATCTTCGACTCCCGCCATGATTTGGATTACTTGTATTCTTCGCTTTACATACTCGGTACCTTTCGTACCGACCCCCTTTCTTCGGTCGCGTTTCATGCCGCGAGTACAGGCGCTCAGTTGGGTGATCCCCCGGTTTAGGCTACCCATTCTGCTGCTTTGGAGTGCTCCCTTCGATCCGGAGCCCATATTTGGTATATATGTTTTGCTATGCACATTCTGTACATTTGTGACTGTTCGGGTACGGCGGGGCCCTGTCCCGTCATATGTTCGTATGTTCTGTTCTGTTTGTAGAGGCCTGTAGTCATATTTGTGGGTCATGGGTCCGGTCTGTTCGTATGTGATTCTGTTTTACGCCCTTAAGCGGCCCCGCATGTTACTATGGCCTATATGGCCCACATGTTTGTATGTATGTGTATGTCTGGGCGATGTGCATTCCGCCAGCTTTGATTTTGATATGATGAGTTTGCACGGGCGACCGCTTAGGGTAGCATTCGTTTCTGTATTTGTACGATGTCTATTATCTGCTATCGGTACGAATGATGTCTGTGAATCCTTTGATATGTCCTAATATGACAATTTGGTTCGCAAGTTTGTTTGGGTGCCTAGATAGGGCACCAGTCACGGCCCACGGGGCTGGGTCGTGACACATCTACCCTATCAAAGGTCTAAGAGTCTAGCTTCCAACACATTAAATCGTTCGTCAATACGATGTCGGAGTAGAGAGAGATTTGCGTTTTCGCGAGACTGCACAGAATGAAAGTTCCGCGAGAGGCAAGCCCTATAACGCCCCTTAGGCGATGGAAAAAATCTCAAGTTGTATAAAGTGGTAGAACGACTTGGGGACCTCATTTTTGATCCATATCAGTTCCTATAGACTTATCTAAAGGTTCTCACATAGTTCAAGAGCTAATCCTAAGGTCCTCAAAGTGTATCAAACACTAAAACCTTGTAGTGTTCATAGATTTGTTGTTTTTTTTTCTAGTGGATGTTTTGGGAGATTTCTTCATGGTGAAGTAAGCGTGAGTTAAAGCTGTTCTTGGTGACTGAAGGTGAGATTATGACTCTTCTACTTGTTCTTGAGCTTATCTAAGTCATAGCTATCTTGTTGCCAAAGAACTTGTAAGATGAAAGGAGTAAAAATCATGTGCGATTTGTTGCAGTTATTGTACTGATTTGGGATGCTTTTGACCTATACTGTGGCTGGAAAATATAGAGAACAACTTGGGTTTGTTGTTGTTGAATTTTTTATTATGCTTATGGAGAATTGAAGGTCTTTGGTTGTGGCTATGAGATGAGCTCGTCGCTCAATACGTTATATTCTTGTATTCCTTTTCGTTGACGAAACTCCTATTGTTGTTTGTTGTAGATTGGAGTATTGTATAACTCAATTTCATGGCTGGTTGTGTTGAAGAAACAACAAGAGGCATGTAAAGGCTATCCCTTCTTTTATTGGCATGAATCCGTAGTAAGAGAGTCAGACGAATTGCATAAGAGAAGCGTATATCGTAGATGTCACGACCCGACTAGGGCCATGACGGGCACCCGGGGCTAACCACCGAGCACCACTCATTCTATTACTCATCGGCTCTCATTCATAATATATATACTCATAATCATAGAAAACTATTATCATTCGAAACATATATACTTTTATAAACACAAGCCGCTTTCGGCTGTCAAAATAACATATATACTTGCATATACATGAAATACTGTGAGACCATGCTACCCACACTGCGTATCTACGAGCCTTTACTGGAGTGCTAGACATAGGGACGGGACAGGACCCCGTCGTGCCCAAAACATGAATATATATACATATATGTACCAAAAGAATAATCAATGGCACCTCCGGGAGAATGGAGTGCTCTCAATAGCTAAGAGCTCCTACGAGTCTGGATCACCTCCCCACTACCTGTGGGCATGAACACAGCGTTCAAGGAAAACGGACGTATATGTACGAACATTGTACTGAGTATGTAAGGCATAAATGAAATGAACATAATGGAGAAATCATAAGGCATAAGATGTAGGCATAACCTTTGAATGGAAACATTCTATACATATATCATACGTAGCATATCATGTGAACTACCATAGCGTATACATCATCATATCATACATACATCATCATACCGTTCACACATCATCATCGTTAACCCGCGTCCAGGTAACCATCATATACAGCCCACTAGTGGTGATCATGTCCGCTCTTCTAGGCGTGGTGGAATCATAGCAGCCCGCCGTAGCTGTGACATGTCCGACCATGTAGGCACGGTGGAATCACAATGTTACACTTCAGAAAATTTTTCGCTGTTACACAGTGAATAGACTAGCGAAGTGGTGTCTCGATAAGTAAGAAATAGCATTTGACGACCTTAAGTAAGATTTCAAAAACATTTGATGTTAGACGAGAAAGATTGCCAAGAGAAGGCAAGGCTTACGATAAGTATCGGAAAGAATTTATGAGTAACGAGTTAATGGTGACATAAATATATCTTGGAGAAGAGTTATAACGTCCCTTAGGTTGGTATTGAGGTTTTAGACAAGTGCCAAGAAGGTTCCATAAGGATTGGAGATCAAACAAGTCAACCAGAACAAGTTCGGGATCACTGGACATTATACGGCCAGACATACTGGCCGTATAAAATTCACGGACCGTATGTCCAGCCCAGAATGGCACACCTCACTGGACAAAACATACGGTCCAGACATACTGCCAGTGAAAAATATACGGACCGTATGTTGGTCCGTATGTCCTGGTTGGGACAAATTTGTGTATTTAATATGGGATCCAAGTTTCATTTATTTCATTTCACCTTTCACTCCCCTTCTCTCTAAAACATCTCTCCATATTTCTCCCACAAGATTTCAAGAGAAATTAGTGTTCAACTTCATCAAACCAAGTGAATCAAGTATAAGAACCCATTAAAGTTCATCCAAAGCAAGAAATCCAAGTGAAGGAAAAACTAGGATTTTGCTCAAGTGAGGTATTTGCACCCGAGGTTCATTCCTACACCTTCTAAGGTAAGTTTTATGATGCTTCCATGTTGTTTAAAGTATTTGAAATTTGAAACACTTGGATTGCAAAAGAATATAATAAATGGGTCATGAATGTATAATAGTGCCACTTTTGAGTAAATGTTTGGAATGAGTTATGATTCTTGATACATTATGAATATAATCATGTTATAAATGATGTTGAGAACGTGGGATAGACCTTGAATATTAATGAACGGAATTATGTGATATGACCATGAATATGGATGAATTGGAGTGAATGGTTAAGTAAGAGTAATGTAGTTGACTAAAGGTTATTGTGATAATATTGTGAATGTTGTTATTGATGTTTGGGAATTGATATATGATATGGAGGAAGTCGTATGAATAAAGGAGATACTGTCCGATTTTCTCTAGAATTAGTCATGAATGCTAAGCTATCCATTATCTAATATGAGTATACACTTCAATGAACGTAGAACGTGAGCCTTGAAGAAAAACGTACAAGTGTAGAATAGTTGAGCGGAAAGGTATGTAAGGCTAACCCTTCTTTCATAAGGCATGGTTCTTTGGCCAAATATTATCCTTCTACGAGTCTACGATATTCTCCAATGATCCTATCTCTAGAAGCTATGAAGCTTATAATGTTCAATATGATACGATTGCACTAAGTTCTTACGCGATGAGTAATCCTCTAAGGATAGAATGTAATGAATGACGATAGTAAAAAGGCTAAAGATAATTATGAGATTATATGTATATGTGCCCTATGGCCGGGTAGTGTGACATGGTATATATATATATATATATATATATATATATATATGAAATATATATATATTATATATATATATATATATAGATATATATATATATATATATATATATATATATATATATATATATATATATCGCCCACCACTACAGTTGGGTACGGATAACACTGAGCCAGGTATGTATGACACTGAACCTTGATAGGGCCAGATATATGAAACACCGAACCTTCGTGGTCGGGTATGCTATATAAATGCCATGTATATGACATCAATATGAGTACGAATATGTTAAGTATATGTAAATGCCAAGTAAAGGCTATGTATATGCAATGTATATGATATGAACATGAGTATGAAAGGAAATATGAGTACGAATACGAATACGAAAATGGATACGAAAGGTAAATGAGTACGGATATGGATGTATGTACACGAATATACAATGGAAATGGAATGTCCCTATGGAAGGCAAGTAAGTGCTATGATGCTAATGCTATTATCTCCCATCCTATGTTATTTCATATGTTGTCTATTATGCTTTCATATTGATATTGATATTGATCATGCTTTACATACTCAAGACATTCTTCGTACCGACATCGTCCTTTTATTGTGGACGGCGCGTCATGCCCGCAGTGGCCGAGAGGAGACAAACTTGACCCATAGCTATATATTCTCGGGGACTACATAGCGGAGTTCCACTTCATTCGAAGTTACATCTTTTGGTATAGATTCTTTTGTGTACATATTCATGGGCACGGAGGGTCTGTCCCGCCTATATGTTATGATATGACGTATTCTTCTAAGAGGCTCGTAGACATGTGTATATGGCTGTGTATATGTTCGGCCTTGTCGGCCTATATTTTGGGATATTATTTTGATAGCCTTGTCGGCTTGTGTACATTTATATGGGCATAGTTGTTAATGACGATATAGATGTGTTGTTGCCCAATGAGATTAGAATGATGATGAGTGAAAAGCATGATTTAACTATGTGGCTCACCTAGATATGATATGAAAGTATGTTAAGAGGTGCCCGAGTGGGATAGCACCGGATGCTCGTCGCGGCCCTTCGGTTGGGTCGTGACAGAAGTGGTATCAGAGCAGTTCAGTCCTTGGGTGTGTCTACGAGCCATGTCTAGTAGAGTCTTGGTTATGGGTGTGTTGCGCGTCACACTTATAAACAAGAAGTCGCGGGCATTTTAGGAATGAATGACCTTCTTTCTTCATAAGAATCGTGCGATAGAGCTATGATGTAAGAACTTCTTGTTTCTTAACCGTATGTTGTGTATTTCAGAAATGTCTGTAAAGAGAAAGGCTATAGCAGCCCAAAAGGGCAAGACGGTGGCAGAAAAGCAGGCTGAAAGAGCACTGCCACCGGTAGTAGAAGAAAGTGAGTCCCAAAGTGCAGCTCAATCTCAGTCCTCCCGTTCACCACCTATATTAGAGCGCATGGGGAGCCTCCCCCCGCCTCCAAAGCACCTCGGCTCCTCCACCGGATGCTTCGAGGGCCAAGATGTAAAAGAGGCCATTCATTTGCTTACTCGGTTGGTTCTTCGCCGACTCGCCGGCAAAGTTCGGGGCAAGGAGATAGGTACATTGTTAGTGCAAGGCCCGTGATTTCATATAGTATTGAACCCTATATAAATTCTTTATCAAAGCCGGATGAGGACCCTCAAAATTTCATTGATGGTATGTTGAGGATGCTTCGGTTGATACATGCTTCGGACACCGAATCGGTGGAATTAGCGTCCTATAGATTGAGGGATGTCACGGTCCATTGGTACACGGTTTGGATGGCTTCACGGGGAGCCCCGCACCCTCCTCCATATGGCGTGAATTTGTAGATGCATTTCTCCGACATTATTTGCCTCCAGAAGTTCGGCGAGCTAGAGCCGATAAGTTCCTAAATTTGAGGCAAGGGAGTATGAGTGCTCTAGAGTATAGTCTCCGCTTCAATTCCTTGGCTCGGTATGCTTCGGCCATGGTAGCGGATATGGGTGACCGGGTGCACCGGTTTGTGAAAGGCCTAGGGCCGCATTTGATGGATAGGTGCTTGACTGCGTCCCTTCAGGACAACATGGATATTTCACGCATCCAAGCCCATGCTCAGAATTTAGAGGAAAGTCTACAGCAACAAAAAGTGAGCGTGAGCATGATAAGGGCATAGCAAGAGGGCTATATCTTCGGGTCCGATGAGTGAGTATAGAGGCGGGCAAACTACTCTTCTAGACATTCGGGCTATTCTATGACTAGTGCGCCTCCACGGTATTCGGTATAGATTTGATAGATCTACTCATCCCGGCCGAGTCGGAGCTTTTTGAGATCTCGGTTTAGAGGTGATTCGGGTCGGGCGAGGCCACCCGTACCACGATGCTCCCGGTATGGGAAGTTATACGGGGTCGTTTATATGGGTTCGGAGGGTTGCTATTCATGTGGTCGGCCGTGCCATATTATGCGAGATTGCCCCTCGGATTAGAGTAGGACCCGGTTCGACCTTCGGGGGTCGAAGCACGGATCTTCATCTTTACCTATGGGGAAGGTTCACATGCGCCATTCGACCATAGTAGACATAGGGAGAGTAAAGGATTCTAGCGATCTCAAGACCGTATTTATGCTTTGGAAAATGGACGTCAAGATCTTGAGTCTTCTCCTGATGTGGTCACAGGTATATTATCGGTATTTTCTCATGATGTATTTGCTTTGACAGAACCTGGCTCCACATTGTCATATGTTACTCCGTATATTAAGGGTCGGTTTAGAATCAAACCGGAGTCGATTAAACCTTTTGAGGTGTCTACACCGTATGTGATTAAATTAATATTGGTGAATCGGTAATAGCTAGCCGAGTATATAGAAATTGTGTAATTGTGATTTGTGATCGTCGTACTATGATTGACTTGCATGAGTTAAAAATGGTGGATTTTGATGTCATTATGGGCATGGATTGGTTGGCTTCTTGCTACGCCAATGTCGATTGTAGAATGAAAATGGTTCGCTTCCAATTTCCGGGAGAACCAATTTTAGAATGGAAGGGAAATATGGCGTCACCAAAGGGTAGGTTTATTTCCTATCTAAAAGCAAGGAAAATGATCACAAAAGGTTGCATTTATCATCTAGTGCGGGTTCAAAATGTAGAAGCTGAACCGCCGTACTCTTACATTGGTTCCGTAGTGAACGAGTTTTTGGATGTATTCCGGAAGACTTCCGGGCCTTCCTCCCGAGCGGGAGATTGATTTTGCTATTGATGTGTCAATGACATAAGCCTATATCCATTCCTCCTTACAAAATGGCTTGAATTGAAAGATTTGAAGGAGCAACTGAAAGACTTGCTTGAGAAAGGCATTCATTAGGCCTAGTTGACCCCGTGGGGAGCACCCGTGTGTGTGTGTGTGTGGAAGAAATACGGCTCTTTGAGAACGTGCATTGATTACCGGCAACTAAACAAAGTGATGATTAAGAATAAGTATCCTCTTCCGAGGATTGATGATTTATTTGATCAATTACAAGGTGCCAAATGGTTTTCCAAGATAGATTTGAGATCCGGGTATCATCAAGTGAGAGTTAAGGAGAAAGATATCCCTAAGACAGCCTTCAGAACGAGTTATGGCGATTTTGAGTTCCGGGTAATGTCATTTGGGCTAACTAATGCATCGGCAGTGTTTATGGATTTGATGAACAATGTATGATTTGCCCTTTCTAGATTTGTTCGTGATTGTGTTCATCGATGACATCTTGGTGTACTCGAGGTCCAAGGCAGAACATCTGGATCATTTGCGTACTGTCCTTAGAGTTCTTCAAACTCGAGAGTTGTTTGCAAAATTTTCTAAGTGTGAGTTCTGGTTGAACTCAGTGACATTTCTCGGGCACTTTGCTTCAGCCGATGGTATTCGGGTATATAGCCAAAAGATTGATTTTTAGTGAAGATTTGGGCCAAGGCCCACAACTCCTATGGAGGTTCGTAGATTTCTGGGCTTAGCGGGTTATTACAGGAGATTTGTTGAAAGTTTCTCTTCTATTTCTGTACCACTCACGAAGTTGACCCAGAAATCAGCTAAGTTTCTGTTAGAACCCGTATTTCATGCATTGGAACAATCCGGATTAATTATGACAAGTTAAGAACAAAACCATTCCGGGATACCAAGTCGGGATTTTTGACCTTTGATTTTATTTTGAGACATAAGTTGTTCATGAATTTGTTGGTATGGAACAATTAGGAAAATTTGGGACCAAAAGTGATAAAATTGGAAGTTGGAAATCATGAATTATTTGGCCCTTGGCCGTGTGGCATTAAAGTGGTGCCCACACAATTTTTGTGTCATCTTTTAATTGATCCAACACATGGAGTGGGCCATGAACACTTGACTAAGTCTTGCTAACATAAAAGATGACTACTAGTATTCATTTGCTTCATTTTTAACACTTAGAAAAAAAAGGGTGAAGAACACCACACAAAAGAAGGCTCTCGGCCAACATGAAGAAAAACCAAGTCCCATTTCTAGCTCTTCCAAAATTATTTCCTTGATGTAAACCCACTATATTGAGGTCCCTAAGTAGCGTGGAGGTGTCGTTGGAGCGATCAACCCATTATTTTTCATCCTTGGAAACCCTAGGCTATTGGGAAATTGAAGAGAAAAGGTAAGATTTGATTATGCTTTATGTGTTATAAAGGTTGTTTGTATCTTGTAGTATGTTGAATTGGATGAATATCATGAAATATGGAATGTTGGAGATGAGTTGGGTGTGTGGTGCTTGAGCCGTGTAAGTATGTGTGTGTTGTGTGTGTTGGGTTGTGTTGAAACTATGAATTAATGTCTAGTTAGTATATTATGATCATTGTAAGGTGAAGAACGATTGAGAATTATCCATATGTGTATGTTGGTGTGCTAGCCGAAAATGGGTCACATTATATGACAATGAACGAATGAATATCGCTTAATGTTTTAGTCGTCGTCGTTATGAATTCTATGTGGAAATGAATGTTTAATGACTCAAATTGATGTTGTAGTTGTTGCGGACTGATTTGGAGGATATTGTACATTTGATGCAATTTATATATTGATGAGAATAGCTTTGTTAGAATGTGAATTGTGGATACAAATCATGGTTTGGAAATGAGGAATGATATAGGGGTGTCTCGGGTTGGGGGCTGAATTCGGCTGAATTGGAGAAAAATTTGGGTTGTTTGAAATGTTGTATGAATTGCTTAGAATGTGTTTAAATATTGTTGGTATGGGTTCGGGTTAGTATGTGAATGTATAAGCGTCGATGTTGGCTTGAAGGTAAGTTGTCGAATTGAATTTATGAATGTTGTTGAATGATGGAAAAGAGAGTTATTAATGTTGAATTACCTTTCGGATTGGTTGTTGATGTTGCTAGGTTGGTTATTGATGTTGTTGTTGATTGATTTGGCCGAGTTAAATTCTCGGGGTAGCCTATTTACAGGGGAAATGCTGCCCAAATTTCTGTAGAATTAAGGGCAAATTTGGAATTTAGTGCCCAAAAAGTCTTTAGCTAATGTTTGGCATTTCATGACTTGTTTGTAGACCTTGGGCAGCCCGAAGCGTAGGTTGGATTTATCTTGGGTTTGGATTCTGTTGGAGAGCGTTTGAGGTATGTAAAGCAACCTTTCTTTTTGGCATGCCTTAGTTGAAGTAGGCTATGATACGAGCCTCGAGGAAACTCTATTCTCGCAATCCGAGCATGTTTATGAATCGCACTTGTTCCTTGGCATTCTTATGTTGACATGACAAAACATTGATCCTTATGTTCTTGGAATTCATAAGTTGTAAAGATTACATGAAAGCCTGATTTTTGTTTTAAAGTTTATTCTTTAGCGATTCCAAAATTTCAAACGCTCATAACTTTCACAGAAAAGCTCGGATTGCCTTGAAATTTTCGTAGAAGATTGTATGATGTTAGACGAGTATGTTTTCCATAGGCGGGCCCAGCTCGGGTCTACACCCGTCCGTGGGTCCCGCGACGCCCTTTTATGTAATATCGATAACTTTTGAAAGAAAATGTTGTAATTATTGTTTCGATTTCCAATATGACTATTTTACTTATCTTTTGGACTATGACAATGATTTTATGCATATGATTCCTCACTACTCCGTTCGTGCATTCTGTTATATCCTTCGCCGAGTCCCGGGCCGGTTCTGTTGTCGTGCGCATTATGATGTACTCGTGTTATCTTGTGTTCATGGTTCACCGAGTTCCTCGCTCGAGGGCCGAGTTTCACTTATATGTGGTGTGAACCGTGTATGGCGATATGTTGTGTGATGATATGTGACGGAGATTCGGAGATTTGAAACTTTTCGGTGTTATCTTGTGCTAATGTTATGGCGCCATCGATCGGGCGGGCGACCATATTTTCGTGCCCTATGCATGATTTATATTTTGAAGTAACACTTTGATATTTTGGAAATGCATTTACTTTCCGTACCTCTATTTCGATTGTGACTCGATTTGTATACTACATTTTTACGCTTTACATATCGACAATTGAATAACATATTTCGTTCCGTACCCCTCTTCGAGGAGGGATGCGTTTCATTTGACCTGCAAGGTACGGACACACGACTTGGTGATCCATAGGTTTAGGACACCTTCTCAAGCTATTTGAGAGTGCTCCCTTATTCCGGAGCCTACTTTTGGTATATATATATTCGTTCGTTGCGTTGTATATATTCGTTCGATTTATATTTTGGGGTATTTGGGCCCCGTCCCGTCATATGATCTGTCTGTCTATTTAGAGGTCCGTGGACATGTTTGTGGGTTGTGCCTACTTCGGTATATATACGGTTTGTGTTTGTATATGTTGTGTTTGGGCGATTCCATTCGCCGCGTGTATTCTAGGCCCGCGTATGTATATATGTGATTTTGTTGGCCGTCCTTCAAGTGTGGCCTTTGTTGGTATTTGCGTGCGAGTGGTTATTTTGGATAGTCCGTAAAACAAAGGAAACTCTGCCGAAATTTTTTTGGAAATTATATAAATTTGAAACACAGCCTTGTCGGCTTCTGTTATATACCTGGATGTGTTTGATATAATCTGAGGCAGTGTTTGATATCCGTATATACATAAGCCATCCGTGTGTAACTCTGTTTGATAGGTGCGTTTGGATGCCCAGATAGGGCACTAGTCACGGCCTACGGGGTTGGGTCGTGACAGTTTCAATGGACAGATGCTTGTGAACGTGGCTTCCAAGAGCTAAAAGATAGATTGACTTTTGCACCGGTCCTAACACTTCCAGAGGGATTGGAAGGTTACGTTGTTTATTGCGATGCTTCAGGCGTTGGGCTAGGTTGTGTATTGATGCAACATGGTAAGGTGATTGCATATGCTTCAAGGCAATTGCGAAAACATGAAAAGAATTATCCAACCCATGATCTTGAATTGGCTGCAGTGATTCATGCATTAAAGATATGGAGACATTACTTATATGGCGTTCATGTGGATATTTACACAGATCACAAGAGCCTTTAGTATATCTTCAAGCAGAAAGAATTGAATTTGTGGCAACGACGATGGTTGGAATTGCTAAAGGATTATGATGTTGACATTCTATATCACCCCGGAAAGGCAAATGTCGTGGCTGATGCTCTTAGCCGCAGATCTATGGGAAGTTTGTGTGATGTACGACCAGAGAAAAGAGAAATGACTCGCGAGCTCCAGCAGTTAGCTAGCCTAGGAGTTCGAGTAGTGGACTCAGGTAGCAGAGGAACTACCATTCAGAATGCAGCAGTCTCGTTGCTAGTAGTGGAAGTGAAAGAGCGACAATACGAAGATTCCATGCTAAAGCATTACAGAGATACGCTCCCTCAGAAAGAGGAGTCATCATTTGAGATCTCAGGAGACGGAGTTCTCCGATGTCGAGGAAGATTATGTGTTCCTAATGTGGCAGGTTTACGCCACCAAACATTGAGAGAATGTATAATGATCTTAAATCCATGTATTGGTAGAATGGGATGAAGAAAGATATAGCAGAATTTGTAGCTCAGTGTCCCAATTGTCAACAAGTAAAAATCGAGCATCAAAAGCCGAGCGGATTGTTGCAAGTTATAGAAATCCCAACTTGGAAGTGGGAAGTAATTAACATGGACTTTATTACAGGCTTACCCCGTTCTCGACGTAAGTATGATTCTATATGGGTGATTGTGGATAGACTCACAAAGTCAGCTCATTTCTTACCAGTCAGAACGATGTATGTGGCAGAAGATTATGCAAAGCTCTATGTTAAAGAGATAGTGCGACTTCATGGTGTTCCGGTATCTATTATCTCAGACAGAGGAACTCAGTTTACGGCTAATTTCTGGAAGTCCTTCCAAGAGGGCTTGAGGACTCATGTGCGCCTTAGGATAGCATTTCATCCACAGACTGATGGACAAGCTGAACGTACCATTCAGACTCTTGAGGATATGTTACAGGCATGTATGTTAGACTTTGGTGGTAATTGGGATGATCACCTACCACTCATTGAGTTTGCTTACAATAACAGTTATCATTCTAGCATTCAAATGCCACCGTATGAAGCTTTATATGGGCGAAAGTGTTGATCCCCAATTAGGTGGTTTGAAATAGGAGAGGCCAAATTGATAGGGCCAGACTTGGTCCAACAAGCCATATAGAAAGTTAAGCTCATACAAGATCGGTTGTTAGCAACCCAAAGTCGTCAAAAGTCCTATGCGGATAATCGTAGAAGGGACTTAGAGTTCCAAGTTAAAGATTGGGTATTCTTGAAAGTGTCGCCAATGAAGGGCGTTATGAGATTTGGCAAAAAAGGGAAAGCTTAGTCCCCGGTACATTGGGCCTTATGAGATTGTGCGCAGAGTAGGCCAAGTAGCTTACGAATTAGATCTACCTCCCGATTTGGATTCAGTTCATCCAGTTTTTCATGTCTCGATGCTTCGTAAATGTATTGGAGATCCTACTAGGATCGTCCCAGTGAATGATGTTCAAGTGACAGAAAGGTTAGCTTATGATGAAAAACCCATTGCCATATTAGATAGGCAAGTACGGAGGCTTAGAAACAAAGAAGTGGCCTCGATTAAAGTTTTGTGGAGAAATAATAACTGAGAAGCGATGACATGGGAAGCGGAAGAAACCATGAAATCCAAATATCTGCACTTATTTCAGCCCCCGGAAGAGGGCCAAGATGAGACGTCGAAATCATAAGGTATGTATGTATTCCTTTTTTATGCATTTGGGTCGTGTGTGGCCAAATTCTAATTGCTATTATGTTGTGGCCCTGTGAGGCGTTGTTATTATGAGTTGTTGTGATAGGATAGTAGTGCCATGTTATAGGGGAAACTCTGGCAAAATTTTCGTAGAATCCCCGCGTGCTTAACATTCGAGGACGAATGTTCTTAAGGGGGTAAGAATGTTACACCTCGAAAAAATTTTCGTTGTTGCACAGTGAATAGACTAGCGAAGAGTATGGAGTATATGGTGTCTCGATAAGTAAGAAATAGCATTTGACAACCTTAAGTAAGATTTCAAAAACATTCGATGTTAGACGAGAAAGATTGCCAAGAGAAGGCAAGGCTTACGATAAGTATCGGAAAGAATTTATGAGTAACGAGTTAATGGTGACTTAAAGATATCTTGGAGAAGAGTTATAACGTCCCTTAGGTTGGTATTGAGGTGTTATACAAGTGCCAAGAAGGTTCCATAAGGATTGGAGATCAAACGAGTCAACGAGAACAAGTTCGGGATCACTGGACATTATACGACCAGATATACTGGTCGTATAAAATTCACGGACCGTATGTCCAGCCGTAGGTTCAGCCCAGAATGGCACACCTCACTGGGCCAAACATACGGTCAAGACATACGGCCAGTGAAAAATATACAGACCATATGTTGGTCTGTATGTCCTGGTCGGGACAGATTTGTGTATTTAATAAGGGATCCAAGTTTCATTTATTTCATTTCACCTTTCACTCCCCTTCTCTCTAAAACATCTATTCACATTTCTCCCACAAGATTTCAAGAGAAATTAGTGTTCAACTTCATAAAACCAAGTGAATCAAGTATAAGAACCCATTAAAGTTCATCCAAAGCAAGAAATCCAAGTGAAGGAAAAACTAGGGTTTTGCTCAAGTGAGGTATTTGCACCGGACGTTCATTCCTACACCTTCTAAGGTAAGTTTTATGATGTTTCCATGTTGTTTAAAGTATTTGGAAGTTGAAACACTTGGATTGCAAAGAATATAAGAAATGGGTCATGAATGTACAATAGTGCCACTTTTGAATAAATGTTTGGAATGAGTTATGATTCTTGATATATTATGAATATAATCATGTTATAAACGATGTTGAGAACGTGGGATAGACCTTGAATATGAATGAACGGAATTATGTGATATGACCATGAATATGGATGAATTAGAGTGAATGGTGAAGTAAGAGTAATGTAGTTGACTAAAGGCAATTGTGATAATATTGTGAATGTTGTTATTGATGTTTGGGAATTGATATATGATATGGAGGAAGTCGTATAAATAAAGGAGATCTTTGTCCGATTTTCTCTTGAATTAGTCATGAATGCTAAGCTATCCATTATCTAATATGAGTATACACTTCAATGAAGGTAGAACGTGAGCCTTGGAGAAGAACGTACAAGTGTAGAATAGTTGAGCGGAAAGGTATGTAAGGCTAACCCTTCTTTCATAAGGCATGGTTCTTTGGCCAAATATTATCCTTCTACGAGTCTACGATATTCTCCATGATCCTATCTCTAGAAGCTATGAAGCTTATAATGTTCAATAAGATACGATTGCACTAAGTTCTTACGCGACGAGTAATCCTATAAGGATAGAATGTAATGAATGACGATAGTAAAAAGGCTAAAGATAATTATGAGCTTATATGTATATGTGCCCATGTGTGGCTATTATGAAACCCCGAGCTTATATGGCCGGGTAGAATATAGTGAATATGTATATATCTATATATGACGACGCACGCGCACCACTGCAGTTGGGTACGGATAACACTGAGCCTTGGTAGGGCCAGGTATGTATGACACTGAGCCTTAGTAGGGCCAGGTATGTGAAACACCGAACCTTCGTGGTCGGGTATGCTATATAAATGCTATGTATATGACATCAATATAAGTACGAATATGTTAAGTATATGTAAATGCCAAGTAAAGGCTATGTATATGCAATTTATATGATATGAACATGAGTATGAAAGGAAGTATGAATACGAATATGAAAATGGATACGAAAGGTAAATGAGTACGGATATGGATGTATGTACACGAATATACAATGGAAATGGAATGTCCCTATGGAAGGCAAGTAAGTGCTATGACGCTAATGCTATTATCTCCCATCCTATGTTATTTCATATGTTGTCTATTATGCTTTCATATTGATATTGATTATGCTTTACATACTCAGTACATTCTTCGTCTGCGACGTCCTTTGGTTGTGGACGCTGCGTCATGCCCGCAGGTGGCCAGAGAGACAGACTTGACCCATAGCTGTTTCATTCAGGGACTACATAGCGGAGTTCCACTTCATTCGGAGCTACAACTTTCGGTATAGATTCTTTTGTGTACATATTCATGGGCACGGCGGGGTCCTGTCCCGCCTATATGTTATGATATCACGTATTATTCTTAGAGGCTCATAGACATGTGTATATGGCTAGATATGTTCGGCCTTGTCGGCCTATATTTTGGGATATTATTTTGATAGCCTTGTCGGCTTGTGTACATTTATATGGGCATAGTTGTTAATGACGATATAGATGTGTTGTTTTGATGAGATTAGAATGATGATGAGTGAAAAGCATGATTTAACTATGTGGCTCACCTAGATATGATGTGAAAGTATGTTAAGAGGTGCCCGGGTGGGATAGCACCGGCTGCCCGTCGCGGCCCTATGGTTGGGTCGTGACACACAAGCAGCCCGCCTTCGCGGTGACATGTCCGGCCAACTAGGCGTGGTGGAATCACATCGTCGTACATATCATATACTTATCGTTATTGTTCATCTCATAACTTTATCATAAATTTAACATCATTATACATTTATCATCAAAACATACATTAGAACTTGAGGGCGACTATAGCTATGTCGGGGTGACATGACGTCGTGAACCCCCGATTTCGTTATGGAGTATTCATAATCGTTATATCTCACCTTGGAGGAACTAACGTTTTAAGGTGAGTGCGCATAAGGAAAACATCAATAATTCGTAGTTAACACCATTAGCCTCGTAGGCACATCATATCGTGATCACTAGAATCTTTAGACTTAAGCTTATCATCATCATTATCGTACTCCTAGCGTATTTCTTATCTCATATGGCTATTCGTGACGGAGGACTCATAGTTTTCTTGAAGATGGGACATTCATGAGAAAGGAGGAAATTCACACCATAAGATTCATGCCATAGAAAGAAGGGACTAGCCTTACATACCTTTGTCGTTTAACTAATATATCGCTTGCTTGCTCTCCTTTAATGCCCACGTTTATACCTTCAAGAGAATTCGTATCGACATTAGCTAAACATTTATAAAGACGTGCTTACTAAAGCTAGAGAAAATTGGGCAGCATTTCCTTTCTTTATACGACTTCCGCCATATTCCATATCAACTTCCAAACATTCATAACAACAATCGTCATTCGTTTACATTATTCACATTTCGTGATTTACCTCCAATTCTCCATAATCATGACCAAAGTTCACTTTCGTGTTCTTTCACATATAATACTTATTCCATGTTCTAAATTTCATTTATAACGTATTTATAATCTCAACATATCAATATTCACAACTCAAACCGAACTTCTATTCAACAATGACACTATTGCCACATTTATGACCCATTTCCTATTTCCTTCTATAATCCAAGTGTTTCAACTTATTAATACATGAAATTTCCATGAAACTTACCTTAGATAATGGTAGAATAAGTCTTGAGTGGAATACTCCTCTTACACCCAAACCCTAGTTCACTTATCTTGAGATTTCCTTGACTTAGATGACTTTGATGTGCTTCACAATCTTAATTCTTGTTGGTTTGATGAAGTTGATCATCAACTTTCCTTGAATTCTTGTGGATGAAGTATAAGGAATGTTCTAGAGGTTTTGAGAGGTTGAAGAAGTGTGTAGAAATGAAATAAATGAAGTTGGGATCACATTTAAAGACTTGGAATAATTCAGCCCGTCGGGAGTTCCACGGACTCTTCCACGGTCCGTGGAACATTATATGGGTCGTGGAACTAGTCGTGGTTCACGACCAGCCAATCACCATTTCTGCTGGGACTTCCACGGTCCGTGGAACATTCTATGGTCCGTGGAACTGGTCATGAAACCCACAGCTTCACCGAAGTTGTTCCCGTCGTCTCGTTTGATCTCCAATCCTTATGGAACCTTGTTGACACTTATTTATCACTTCATTAACAATCTAAAGGACGTTATAAATCTTCCCCATAACATCATTAAGTCATCATTAATTCGATACTCGTAAATCTTGCCGACACATGACATATATCTTACTTTCCTTAACAACTTTCGTCTCCTACTTCCAATGTCTTTGGAAATCTTAATTAGGACCATTAAGGGCTATTTCTTACTTGTCCAAACATTGCATACGTCATGCCCTTCGTTGGTCTATTCACTGTATGCTAACGGGGATTTTTCAAGGTGTAACATTCTTCCCCCCTTAAGAACATTCGTCCTCGAATGTTAAGCACTCGGGGATTCTACGAAAATTTCGCCAGAGTTTCCCCAATAATATGGCACTACCATCCTGTCACGACAACTCATAATAATGATGCCTCACAGGGCCACATCAGTTTGCGGATGAAATGCCGTGCTAAGCTTCACCTGAGTACCTAGGACTTCTTAGAAAGATTTCCAGAACTTAGCTATAAACTGTGCCCCTCTGTCCGTAATAATGGATATCGGAATACCATGAAGTCTCACTATTTCCTTGATATACAACCTTGCATAATCATCTTCTGGGTATGTGGTCCTGACAGGAAGAAAGTGAGCTGCATTTGTCAATCTATCCACAATCACCCATATAGAATCATACTTGCCTCGAGAACGGGGTAATCCCACAATGAAATCCATATTGATTACTTCCTATTTCCAAGTAGGAATTTCCATTGCTTGCAATAATCCTTCTGGCTTTTGATGTTCGATCTTCACTTCTTTGGCAATTTGGGCATTGGGCTACAAATTCTGCTATGTCTCTTTTCATGCTATCCCACCAATATATCAACTTGAGATCATAATACATCTTTGTCGTTCCTGGATGAATAGAATACCGAGAATAATGAGCTTCTTCTAGAATTCGGCGACGTAATTCTGCAACGTTCGGAACACATAGCCTACCTCGGTATCTAAGAATCCCATCTATAGACGTTTCAAATGGAGACTCCTCTTTTGCTTGACATATATCTCTATAATGGTTCAATTGAGGATCTTCATATTCTTTGCTCTTTTACTTCCATATTCAGGGACGAAACTGTGGAATCTCTAACACTAACTCCTGCACCACCTGAATCAATTAAACGTACTCCAAGATTAGCTAATTGGTGGAGTTCATGAATCAACTCTTTCTTCTCCGAGGGAACTTCGCATAAGCTACCCATAGATCGGCGGCTAAGCGCATCAGCTACTACGTTTGCCTTTCCGGAGTGATATAAAATATTCACATCATAATCCTTCAATAATTCTAACCACCGCCTTTTCCGCAGGTTCAACTCCTTCTATTTGAAGATATATTGGAGACTCTTGTGATCGGTATAGATATCTACATGCACACCATACAAATAATGTCTCCACATCTTTAATGCATGAATAACTGCAGCCAATTCGAGATCATGGGTTGGGTAGTTCTTTTCATGTTTCTGCAGCTATCTCAAAGCATAACCGATGACTTTACCATGCTGCATCAATACGCATCCTAACCCAACACCAGAAGCATCACAATACACAACATACCTTTCTGGAAGTTCTAAAATCGGTGCTGAAGTTAATCTATCCTTCAACTCTTGGAAGTTGCGTTCACAAACATCATTCCACTGAAATTTTGCTGACTTTTGGGTTAGCTTCGTCAATGGGGCTGAAATAGATGAAAAACCCTCTACGAATCTTCTATAATATCCTGCAAATCCCAGAAAACTACGAACTTCTGTAGGCGTCGTAGGCCTTGGCCAAGTCTTCACAGCTTCAATCTTCTGAGTGTCAACTCGAATGTCATCATTTGAAATAACATGACCCAAGAATGTCACGGAATTTAGCCAAAACTCGTACTTTGAAAATTTCGCATACAATTCTCGAGTCCGAAGAATTCCAAGAACAATATGTAAATGATCTGCATGTTCTGATTCTGTACGAGAATACACCAGAATATCATCAATGAATACTATCACGAACAGATCCAAGAGAGGCCTGAATACATTATTCATTAAATTCATGAACACTGCCGGTGAATTAGTCAACCCAAATGACATCACCTGGAATTCATAATGGCCATATCTCGTTCTGAAAGCTGTCTTAGGAATATCTTCTTCTCTAACTCTCACTTGATGATAGCCCGATCTCAAGTCTATTTTGGAAAACCACTTGGCACCCTGTAGTTGATCAAACAAATCATCAATTCTCAGAAGAGGATATTTGTTCTTTATTGTGACCTTATTCAAATACCTGTAATCAATGCACATTCGTAGGGAACCATCTTTCTTTCTTATAAATAAGACTGGAGCTCCCCACGGTGATGAACTGGGTCTAATAAACCCCTTCTCAAGCAAATCTTTCAACTGTGCCTTTAACTCCTTCAATTCTGCCAGAGCCATTCGATAAGGAGGAATAGAAATAGGCTTGGTATCCGGTAACACATCAATGGCAAAGTCAACTTCTCTTTCTGGAGGAAGGCCTGGAAGTTCATCTGGAAATACATCCGGAAATTCATTCACTACCGGAACGGATTGGGAAGTTGGAGACTTTGCTTCAGTATCATAGACTCGTACTAGGTGATAAATATAACCCTTAGCTATCATCTTCCTTGCCTTAAGGTAGGAAATAAACATACCTCTTGGAGATCTTTGTATTATCCTTCCATTCAAGTACGAGCTCTCTCCGAAATTGAAATCGAACTAATTTCATTCGGCAATCAGCATTAGCATAGCATGAGGCCAACCAATCCATACCCATAATCACATCAAAATCTAGTATTTCCAGCTCAACTAAATCAGCTTTAGTTTGGCGATCACATATCACAATTACACAATCTTTGTATACTTGTCTGGCTATCACGGGATCACCAACCGGAGTAGATACCTCAAAAGGTTTAATTGGCTCGGGTTTCACCCCAATATGATTAGCAACATATGGAGTCATATAAGATAGTGTGGAACCCGGATCTATCAATGCATACACATCATAGGAAAATACTGATGATGTACCTGTAACTACATCTGGGGAGGACTCGAGATCCTGTCATCTGGCTAAAGCATACATGCGGGGTTGTGTGGCACCTGAAGTAGATGCTCCCCCTCCACCTCTACCTCGGCCTTTGGAATGCGGAGTACGCACGCCGCGCACTAAAGAGAGCCGACTCTCACGATCCCCGTGGCCGAACCCCACCTCTACCATACCTCGAAGGACGATCGCGCATCAAGTGTCCGGTCGTCCATAAACATAACAAGCATTTGTGCCACGCGACATGGCCCCGAGTGTAATTTTCGCACCGGGCCGCATCGGGGAACCGGTGGTCTCCCGACTATAATCACCCCCAAGCGGGAGCCGGAAGCTCTCGAACTCGACCACCTGCGAAAAATGGAGCGATCAAATCTCCTGCCCGTAAATTGGGGAGGTGCACTAGTCACTGACTGGCCTGAGTGTCTAGAATGGGTCTGTCTTGATCCCCCTCTATAATCACTAGCTGTGCCTATAGATCTGGCCCTTTTACTTTGCCCTCTATCAACATCACGATCACCCCTTTGCGTAGGTTGTTGTCCTTCTAGATTTTGGGCATGGGCTTGAATGCGGAAAATATCCATCCCATCTTGCAACGAAGCCGTCAAACAATCTTTGAACAAATGTGACCCTAAGCCACTCACGAACCTATGTACACGATCTCCCATATCGGCTACCATAGTCGGGGCATATCTAGCCAAAGATTTAAATTGAAGGCTATACTCCCGGGTGCTCATGTTTCCTTGTTTCAAATTTAGGAATCTATCCGCTCTAGCTCGACGGATCTCGGGTGGCAAATAATGGCGAATGAAGGTATCTACAAATTCTTACCAAACGGGAGGAGACGCGTTCTCTTTTCTCGATGCTATCCAATTATTATACCACAATACCACCATATCCCGAAGTCTATAAGATGCCAACTCCACGGATTCAGTTTCGGAGGCATGAATTGTTATATCCCGTATTTTGTACGTCGGGATAATCCGAGTCAACCACGATAAGTGAGGGACAAGACTACTCCGGAGTACGAAGTCGAGATTTTAACCATGAGTGTGTTTTAAGACATAAGTTGTTCATGATATTGTGGTATGGACTATTAAGGAAAGTTGGGGGTTAAATGTTATTTTTAGAAAGTAATAAGTTCAAAAAAAAAGAAAAAGGGAAAGAAGAGGGGGCCATGTGGCCGGCCACCTTGGTGTGGGCCATGGCCACATGGTTGGCTAATATGTGAAATAAAAAGATGACTAAGTCATCTTATTTCATCATCGTCACCCTTAGAATTTTCAAGAAACTTGGAGAAGGAGAAAAACAAGGCCATATTCGGCCATGACCAAGGAAAGTTGAAGTTCAAAAATTGATCACCAAAAAATATTTTCTTCTAGTTTCTCCACTAATTGGAAGGCCCTCTACAACGTGGAGTAGTCGTTGGAACAAACAAAACGCTTATTCTTGCAAAATAACATCCTAGCCGTGTAGAAAGGTGGAGTGAAGAAGGTAAGGCTTAATCTTCTCTTTTACATGTTATGAATGGTTTGTGTATGTTGTGAAGTGTGTAAATGAATGAAATTTATGAAAATATGGATGTTGAAGTGGAACCGAGTATGTGTGGGTTTGGCCGTGTGTAGTGTGGTGTTGTGTAGGGGGTGAAGAACTAATTGTATTTAGCATGTTTGTGTGTTGTTGTAGTGTGTAGAAATGGATGAAAATTATGGAATTTGAATGTTGATGTTGTGGCCGTATGTATGGTGTTGGAACCGTAGATATCTAATGTGTATGCCAAGAATGAATCAATTTTATTTAGCGTTTTGGTTGTTGTTGTCGTGTGGATTCTATGTTGATAATGGAAGTTTTATGATTCAAATTGAAGTTGTAATGGTTGTGGGCTTATTTGGAAGTTAATGTAATTCTTATGTACATTTTATATTTATGGTAATGACATTGTTAACGTATAGATTGTTGGTGTAGTTTATGAGTTTTGAAAGAAGGAAATGTGTTAGTGTTGTTTATGTTGAGTTGGGGAGATTTCGGGTAAGGTGGTGGTGTGGTTGGATTGTTGGAAATATTGTGTGAATTGTTTAAAGTGTCCTTGAATATTGTTCGAATGGTTTCAGATTAGTAATTGAACGTATGAACGTTGATATCGATTTGAATGTATGTAGTCGAATGTAGCCGAATTGAATAATTGGAATGTTGTCGGATTATGTAGAAAGGAGTTATTAATGTTAGAATGCATTTTGAATTGGTTATTGATGTTGTTAGTTTGGTTGTTGGTATTGTTGTTGATGAATTTGGCCGAGTTGAATTCTCGGGGTCGTTGCATTTATAGGGGAAATCTTTGCCCAAATTTCGGTAGAATTGGTGTTCGTTTAGAATCGGGTTCTTAAATGCCTATAGCTAATGTGAGTATTTAATGACGTATTGTAGATCTTGGGAGGTCCACGACGTAAGTTTGGATTAGCTTGGAGAGCGGACGAGGTATGTAAAGCTCACCTCTTCTTTCTTTTGGCATGTCCTAGGGTTAAGTAGGCTATGATACGAGCCTCGGGGTAATTCTATTCTTACGATCCAAGTTCGTATATGAATCTTAACCTCCTCGTAATGTTGTCCCCTTAATGTATTTAAATTAAGATCCTTATGTTTTATATGAAAGGCTTTTAAAAAGTTGCATAAAGGGATTTCACGTTTAAAAGATTCTGTAATTACGAACGACCGTAACTTCTGTAGACGAGCTCGGATCGCCCCGAAACGTTCATAGGAGATTTCATAGGGCATAACATTTCCCAACTTTCACAGGCGGGCTCGGATGGGGTTGGTACCCGTCCGTGGGCCCCGAGACTTTTCTATATCCGTTCTAGCGACTTTCGGAAAGAACTTAGTATGATTGTCACCTTAACTCCCGAATATGGATTACTTATTTACCTATCGAGTTTGTGATAATTATTTTTATGCATATGGTAACTCAGGACTCTCCATTTTAACTTTCGAGCGTCGGCTACTTCTTATCCATTGAGTCTATGGTGATGATTTATGTGCATATGGTTTCTCACTACTGCGCTCGTGCTTTATTTGTTGCTATTTCCTTCCTTGCGTCCCGGGCCGGGGCATGTATTCGTGCAATTCCTTTGCATTATTCACCGCGCCCCTCACTAGAGGGCGGTTATATATATATATATATATATATATATATATATATATATATATATATGATGATGATGATGATATGATGATATGGGGGAGGTGGCCAGGATGGCATATGATGATCCTGTTCACCGCGTCCCTCACTAGAGGGCCGGGGCACATTATGCATGCATATGATCATGATGATTTTCTATTTATGTCACTCCGTCTATTTACGATTCTGAAATGCATGATTTATGTTTCAAGGTAAGCTTTATGAGTTTCTGGTTACTATACTACTTTTTTGTCCTCCTTATTTCCGTACGATCTTTGTTATTTGAATTTGATGCTTTACATGCTCAGTACATATTCCGCTTGACCCCCTTTCTTCGGGGGCTACGTTTCATGCCGCGCAGGTACAGATACTCGTTTGGGTGAGCCGCCAACTTAGGGTTCCTACTCAGCCATTTTGGAGTGCTCCCTTGTCCGGAGCCCATATTTTGGTACAATTTCTTTTGTTGTATATATGTTTATGTCTATTCAGGGGTATGGCGGGGCCCTGTCCCGTCATATGATTCTGTTATTACTCTTAGAAGCCTGTAGACATAGAGGTGGGTTGTGGGTAGCATGATTCAGTGGTGTTTGCGTTCTGTATATTCTCAGACTGTATATATGATATATGTATATATGTGTGCGCGATGTCGTGCCTTACTGTACGTATCAGTTCCTATTATATTTGCTTTGATCTGATTATGGATGATAGGTGGGTACGAGTGCCCAGCTCGGGCACTAGTCACAGCCTGCGGGGCTGGGTCGTGACATGAATAATCCTTAATGTTCTCAACATCTCATCGATAAAGCCTTGCGGATCTTCATCCGGCTTTGACCCAAAAAACTCAGGAGGGTTCAAACTCATAAAGTCACGGGCTCTAGTACTAGCTGACCGATCACTTAGGCTCGCATTTTATCGTTGTGCCTGGGCGGCAACCAACTGTGTCAATAAATGAATGGCCTCGGTCACTTGTTGACCCGAAGTAGCCGGTGGAGGAACTGGAGGCATAGGAGCTGGAGCTAAAGCCCCTTCTTGCTCTTTTGTAACAGGCGGAGTAGTGGAGGCATTAGATAGAGCCTCATGGTGTGATTCGCCCTCATCTACATTCATTGGCGGCTCTCTTTACGCCCCGCCTTCTCATCGTAGTCTTGCCCGCCGGGCGGCTTTAGCTTTTCCTTTTGGCGCATTTAGAAATCACAACACACTTATTAGGGAGGATAAAATCTTATACATGGCTCTATCGTACGATCTCATAAGGAGAAAGATGGTCATTTTTCCTAAATGCCCTGTAGCCTCTTGTTTATTAGCGTGGCGCGCAACACACCGTAAACAAGACTCTACTGGACACGGCTCGTAGACACTTCCTAGGACTGAACTGCTCTGATATCACTTTTGTCACAACCCGACTAGGGCCATGACGGGTACCCGGGGCTAACCACCGAGCACCACTCATTCTATTACTCATCTGCTCTCATTCATAATATATCTACTCATAATCATAGAAAACTATTATCATTCGAAAATATTTACTTTTATAAACACAAGCCACTTTCGGCTGTCAAAATAACATATATACATGCATATACATGAAAGACTGTGAGACCATGCTACCCACACTGCGTATCTACGAGCCTCTACTGGAGTGCTAGACATAGGGAGGGGACAGGACCCGTCGTGCCCAAAACATGAATATATATACATATATGTACCAAAAGAATAATCAATGGCACCTCTAGGAGAATGGAGTGCTCTCAACAGCTAATAGCTCCTATGAGTCTGGATCACCTCCCTGCCTACCTGTGGGCATGAACACAGCGTCCAAGGAAAACGGACGTTAGTACGAACATTGTACTGAGTATGTAAGGCATGAATGAAATGAACATAATGGAGAAATCATAAGGCATAAGATGTAGGCATAACCTTTGAATGGAAACATTCTATACATATATCATACGTAGCATATCATGCGAACTACCATAGCGTATACATCATCATATCATACATATATCATCATACCGTTCATACATCATCATCGTTAACCCGCGTCCGGGTAACCATCATATGCATCCCATTAGGGGTGATCGTGTCCGGCCTTCTAGGCGCGGTGGAATCATAGCAGCCCGCCGTAGCGGTGACATATCCGGCCACATAGGCACGGTGGAATCACAAGCAGCCCGCCTTCGCGGTGACATGTCCGGCCAACTAGGTGCGGTGGAATCACATCGCCGTACATATCATATACTTATTGTTATTGTTAATCTCGTAGCATTATCATAAATTTAACATCATTATACATTTATCATCAAAACATACATTAGAACTTGAGGGCGACTATAGCTATGTCGGGGTGACATGAGGTCGTGAACCCCCGATTTTGTTATGGAGTATTCATAATCGTTATATCTCACCTTGGAGGAACTAACGTTTTAAGGTGAGTGCGCATAAGGAAAACATCAATAATTCGTAGTTAACACCATTAGCCTCGTAGGCACATCATATCGTGATCTCTAGAATCTTTAGACTTAAGCTTATTATCATCATTATCGTACTCCTAGAGTATTTCTTATCTCATATGGCTATTCACGAAGGAGGACTCATAGTTTTCTTGAAGATGGGACATTCATGAGAAAGGAGGAAATTCACACCATAAGATTCATGCCATAGAAAGAAGGGACTAGCCTTACATACCTTTGTCGTTTAACTAATCTATCGCTTGCTTGCTCTCCTTTAATGCCCACGTTTATACCTTCAAGAGAATTCGTATCGACATTAGCTAAACATTTATAAAGACGTGCTTACTAAAGCTAGAGAAAATTGGGCAGCATTTCCTTTGTTTATACGACTTCCGCCATATTCCATATCAACTTCCAAACATTCATAACAACAATCGTCATTCGTTTACATTATTCACATTTCGTGATTTACCTCCAATTCTCCATAATCATGACCAAAGTTCACTTTCGTGTTCTTTCATATATAATACTTATTCCATGTTCCAAATGTCATTTATAACATATTTATAATCTCAACATATCAATATTCACAACTCAAACCGAACTTCTATTCAACAATGACACTATTGCCACATTTATGACCCATTTCCTATTTCCTTCTATAATCCAAGTGTTTCAACTTATCAATACTTCAAACATCATGAAATTTCCATGAAACTTACCTTAGATAATGGTAGAATAAGTCTTGAGTGGAATACTCCTCTTGCACCCAAAACCCTAGTTCACTTATCTTGAGATTTCCTTGACTTAGATGACTTTGATGTGCTTCACAATCTTAATTCTTGTTGGTTTGATGAAGTTGATCATCAACTTTCCTTGAATTCTTGTGGATGAAGTATAAGGAATGTTCTAGAGGTCTTGAGAGGTTGAAGAAGTGTGTAGAAATGAAATAAATGAAGTTGGGATCACATTTAAAGACTTGGAATAATTCAGCCCGTCGGGAGTTCCACGGACTCTTCCACGGTCCGTGGAACATTATATGGGTCGTGGAACTGGTCGTGGTTCATGACCAGACAATCACCATTTCTGCTGGGACTTCCACGGACCCTTCCACGGTCCGTGGAACTGGTCGTGAAACCCACAGCTTCACCGAAGTTGTTCCCGTCGTCTCGTTTGATCTCCAATCCTTATGGAACCTTCTTGACACTTATTTAGCACTTCATTAACAATATAAAAGACGTTATAATTCTTCCCCATAACATCATTAAGTCATTATTAATTCGATTCTCGTAAATCTTGCCGACACATGACATATACCTTACTTTCCTTAACAACTTTTGTCTCCTACTTCCAGTGTCTTTGGAAATATTAATTAGGACCATTAAGGGCTATTTCTTACTTTTCCAAACATCGCATACGTCATGCCCTTCGTTGGTCTATTCACTGTACGCTAACGGCGATTTTCCGAGGTGTAACAGTAGAGTTCTTATATCTATAAGTGATTCACTTTCCGTATGTCCTATCTTGTCTTCTTGTGAGAGTTGCTATCCCCTCCATGCTTACTCCATAACGATAGAGAGATAGTGGATCATATGTATGCTACTTTACATCTTCACTATATACATGATTTATAGCATCATATAAATATATTTTCTGTTGCTTGGCCACTTGGTCAGTGAGCGTTTACTGTTGTCTAGCCACTTGGTCAGTGAGAGATACAGTGAGCCCTATATGTCTCCGGCTAGCTTTGATATTACTATATTTCATTGTGTTGAGTTAGTACAGGTGAGTATATTTCAGAACATTATTTGGCTTCCAGATTACTACGTATTTCTATTCAGTTTCAGCTCTTAGTTATTCTACTGCCTGTCATACTCAATGCATTATTTCGTACTGACGTCCCTTTTACCGGGGGCGCTGCATTGCATGCCTGCAGCTTCTGATAGACAGTCGGATAGACCTTCTCAGTAGATAGAGCCAGACATCAGCATGATTGGTAAGCTCCACTTCTCCGGAGTTACCAGGTCTAGAATTTGGATTCCATTTTGTATATACAAACTTGATGGGTAGGTCGAGGCCCTGTCCTAACCATGATTCATTTTTGTTATCTCTAGAGGCTTGTCGGCGAGTCCTATATGTTTTGTATGTCATTATGGTGGCCTTGCCGGCCCTGTGTACATGTTCATTTTGGTATTGCTGGTTGTAAGCGTTCATGGCGTATGTATAAATGTTTTGGGTGTGTTTACCCTTCATGTGTGTTAGATATTATCTTTATATGATTTTAGTGTACGGCCTTCATTGGTATTATCTTCTTGTAGGTAGGCTTCGTCGGACTAAGTTGACGGTTACCTCACCAGGGTTCAAAGTTTCAGAGTGGTACGCTCATGCCGAGTATGGCACCAAGTGCCGGTCATGCCTCCCCAAGTTTGGGGAGTGACAAACTTGGTATCTGAGCAGGTCTTTCCTAGGGAGTCTACAAGCCGTGTGTAGTATAGTCTTGTTTATAGATGTGTTGTACACCACATTATATAAACAAAGAGCTATAGGGCATTTCGGAGTTGGTTACCCTTCTTTTAGATCTAAATCGTGTTGTAAAGCAGAGTCATGGGAGGTTTGAGTTAAACTTACGTATTGGTATTTGTATACAGAGATGCAGGTGACTAAGAAGACGACGACTACTCAAAGGGTAATACGAAAGTGGGTGAGGGGGACAACAAGGCACCCCCAATATATGGGGCCCAGTCTATGGCCCAGGGCGAGACCCCTTCCCAGCCATTACCGACTCATCCACCACATGAGGAGCTTCTGAGGGAGACAACACCTCAAGTACCCCTTTCTGCCCCATCTGATCGGGATATTAAGAGTGCAGTGCTATTACTGACTCAGATAGTGGCCACCCAGCGACAGCCGAGAGCACCGGCTAGTGCAGGGCCTTTAGAGGGGTCTGATAGCTCCAGAGTTTAGGAGTTTCTGTCATTAGAACCTCCAGAGCTTATGAGGTCTAGGCAGGATAAGGACCCACATAATTTCATGATCAGCTCCACTAGATTTTCAAGGTGATGCATGCTTGGAGTTAGCGGCCTTCAGGTTATGAGATATAGTCGTCATGTGGTATGAGGGATAGGAGAGTTCCAGAGGACCTGACGCACCTCCGATAGATCGGCCTGAGTTCTCAAATGCCTTCTTAGACCACTATTTACTGTTGGAGATATGAGAGGCTCGGATTGAGCAGTTCCTAGCTGTTCAGAAGGGTAGTTCGAGTGTCCCTGAGTATTGTCTCTGATTTGATTCCTTGGCCAGATATGCTCCATCTTTGGTTAACACGATGATGGCCAGGATCCACAGAGTTATAGCGGGACTGTGCCCGCATTATGTTGAGCCCTGCTCTATGGCCGAACTGATTGATAATATGGATATATCTTGGATTCAGGCGTTTGTATAGAACTTGGAGGATCGTAGACGGCAACAGCGGGTTACCGAGAGGATAGAGAGGGAGCATCATAAGAGACTGAGGTCCGCTGGTCATCAGAGTGATTTTCAAGGGAGTTTCAGATCCAAGTATTATGGTAGGCCACCCACACCACCACCACCTCAGTTCCAGGGGTACAGATCTGATCCCTATGTTCCATCTAGGTCGGTGAGAGCTCCCGTGTATCAGTGTCGCAACAGCAAAGGATTTCGGGGCAGACAAGGCCACTCTCATTGCCACCGCAGTGTGGTAATTGCGGTAGGGCACATTATAGGTGATTCTACTATGGTTTGCGTTCTTCCTATACGTGTGGCTGTTCGGATCATCTTATGAGAGATTGCCCATAGAGGGGACAGGGTGGCATGGCACAGCCGACTGGTTCCATAGCAGGGTCATCTGTATCAGTGCGTCCCTCGGGGCGCGAGTCTCTATCGTCCGCTGGTAGAGGTAGAGGTAGAGGCAGAGCTTCTGGTGCAGGCGGTACACAGAACCATATTAATGCCTTAGTGGCTCGTCAGGATTTGGAGTCCTCACTAGATGTCGTGATAGGTATATTGACAATTTGTTCATATAATGTTTATACATTGCTAGATCCGGGGTTCAATTTGTTGTATGTCACTCTTTTTATTGTAGGGAAATTCAGTATAATACCAAAGTCACTGAGTGAGCTATTTTCTGTATCTGCATTGGTTGGTGAGCCTGCTATTGCTAGAATAATCTATCGAGGTTGTACGGCGGTAGTTTGTAATCATCAAACTTCGACAGACCTTATTGAGTTAGAGATGGTCGACTTCGATGTTATTATGGGTATGGATTGGTTAGCGTCTTGTTATGCTAATGTTGGGTGTTGGACAAAGATTGTCACCTTTCTTTTTCTAGGGGAAGCAATTCTAGAATGGAAAGGCAATACGGCTTCACCGAGGGGTAGTTTTATTTCCTATCTCATGGTAAAGAGGATGATCACAAAAGGTTGTATCTATCATATCATTCGAGTTTGAGATATAGAGGAAGAACCGCCGACTCTTCAGTTTATTCCAGCGGTTAATGAGTTCCCATATGAGCTTCCAGGTATCCCACCAAAGTGGGAGATTGATTTTTCTATAGATGTGCTATCGGATACTCAGCCGATATCGTTGCCTCCTTATAGAATGGCTCCTGTTGAGTTGAAAGAATTGAAAGAGCAGCTGTAAGATTTGCTGGAAAAAGGCTTCATTAGGCCTAGTACTTCGCCGAGGGGTTGTCACGACCCAATTTCTCTAAGTCGTGCGGGTACCTACCCTTCCCACCTCGGTAGGTGAACCCTTACCCCAACATTCACAGTATAATAGAAATAGCGGAAGAAAGTAAAATAACGTAAGTCTAACAGATATAATATAAGTAAGTACGGATGTAAGTGAATCCACTCCAGTATCTGGTCTAAAGTGAAATGCACTCCAGTATCTGGTCTAGTCATACAAGAGCATCTAAACCTAAATACTACAAGTCTGAATAGTGATAATAATACATAAGTAGTCTCCAATCATGTCTCAGAATGAAAAGTAAGACATAAGTATTAGGAAGAGTCTTCGGGCAGCGAACGTCCTCATGCTCACCCTGAAAAGGCTCGAATTAGCAACCTCGACCTATCAGCCACGAAGGGTAGAAGCGGATCCAACCTGGTACTCTGCATTCATAAAAAGAATGTAGCAAGTGTAGCTCAGTACAAACAACATGTAATAGTAGGTATCATAGGCCGACTAAGAATAGCTAACATATATAAAGACAACAAAGCATGATAAACACGCAAAACAATAAGGTATAAGTCTACACAAATCAATAACCATGGTACAAGTTATCACCTATGTTATAGCATCTAAACCCAACTGTGCCAAGGCTCATTATAACCAATCCGAACCAGTATAGAACAACCATATCATAGAAACTTCATGGGACATCTCCGATACTCCATTAATATGGAGATGTCCCATGAAGTTTTGGAAGGTACATGCACGATATACATATATTTACATTTTATTACCTGGTCTTCGAGCCACGGAGTTATTACCTGGCTTATGAGCCACGGAGTTATTACCTAGCCTATGAGCCATGGAGTTACTACCTGACCTACGGGTCTTGGAGTTGATTATACTTGGCCTATGAGCCATAGAGTTATTACCTGACCTATGAGTTATAGAGTCATTTATGCCTGACCTTCGGGTCATGGAGTTATATCTATAGAGTTATGTTATCTTGCCTCAGATGAAAGGCAACCCAAGTAGAGTACCTCTAGATACTTCCTTGAAATATCCAGAGTATAGCTTCTTATTTCATTTCAGTTGTTATCTTGCCTTACATATTCAGTACATTATACGTACTGACGTTCCTTTGTCTGAGGGCGCTGCGTTCATGCCCGCAGGTCCAGGTAATCGGACAGACGATCCAGTTCAGTAGTCTTTCCACTAAACTACAGACAGTGCGCTCCACTTGGTTCGGAGCTACAGCTCTTTTTGGTATGTTTTGACATGTGTATATACGAGGATGATGGGGTCTTGTCCTGTCCTTTCTGCAGCTCGTGTTCCCTAGAGGTCTGTAGACAGTTGTATGTAGTTGGGATGTTATGTAGCCTTGTTGGCTCTTAGTTTTGTTGTTCAGCTACATAGCAGCCTCGTCGGCTTGCTCAGTTGTGTATATATATTTTGGGTGTGTGTGTGCCCAGTTCAGACGAGATAGTCAGCATTTATGTACATATATATATATATATATATATATATATATATATATATATATATATATATATATATATATATATCCATCCAGATTACGGCCTCGCCGGCTTGTTGGTATTATCTGTGTGCAGGTAGTCCTTAGCAGAGTATCAGATTTAGAGTGGTTCGCTCGGGCCTAGTTTGGCACCGAGTGCCGGTCACGCCGCTCCAGATTTGGGGCGTGACAGGAACAAATGGAATGCTCCTGTACAATCACTGATGAAGCAGCCTAGGGGTCTGGTCTGTCTCCCTATCTACCTGCGGGTATGAACACAACATCCACAAACAAAAGGATGTCAGTACGAATAATGTGTCGAGTATGTAAGGCATGAGCAACAAAATAATGAAAGTATGAAGATAACATAAGATAAAGAGATCAATTTGTACCTTTGAATGCCTATTAAGGCGGATGTCATGCATACTTAGCTTTTAAAAAAAAATTCATACATACATACATATAATACCGTACCTAGCCATATAGGCTCAGTGTTATCATCATATCATCATCATCCCGCATCCGGGGTAACATCATATAACTAGCCCATTGTAGTGGTGTGCACATTTACGTGCCTGCCCGGCCGATTACAGCGCGGCGCGGTGTGAGAAAATACATACATGTATATATATAAAGCATGCATGAGGCCCCAAATGAAAGTTATAACTCTATCGAAGTGACGCAAGGCCGGTAATCCTCCGATTGCCATTATGGAATCATCATCATCGCTATATCTCACCTTGAAGGAACAATTACCATAAGATGAGATCAACAACAATGAACAATATCAATAATCATGAAACAAAGTTTGATAATATCATAAGAACATCAAGAACTATAAGCTTTAGTATTTCTAGAAATAGAGTCATCATCATGGAGGACATTTGTATATATACTTGTATCGAAGTGATCATGCCATATAAAGAAAAGGGTTAGCCTTAACATACCTTTTTGTCTCCTTAACTACTTAACGTTTTTCATCCCAAGCTCGCAAATATATATTCAAGAGGATTCATACTAGAGTTAAGTCTTGAAAACACTTATGAGTTCAAACTAGAGTAATTATTGAGCTAGCGAAATTTGGGCAGCACTTCCCCTGTTTTATGTACTTCCACCAAATTCCAGAAAAACCCCCAAACAACAATAAAAATATCATAAATACCATAATCAAAAGATTTCATTCAAACTAAACTTAAATTAATCCAAAATTCCCGTTCAAATTCAACTCATAGCCATCAACTTCAATTTAATACCTTGTGACTTCTCCACTATAATTCTTTTCCTTTCCAAGACTTGATAAACCTTTAAGTAAACTCAATAATAAGAAATAATATGAATAACATACCTTTTACTAGAATAAATTCACCTCACTCAACTTCTCCCGAGACCAAATTCACCACAATCTCAAATAGAAGCAAGAACAATCATCTTCCATGAGTTAGTGTGGGGTTTTGGAGTTTGATCTTCTCTTTTGATGGTGTGGAAGGTTTGCAAATGTTAGATAACCTCCAATAACACTCTAATAATATGGGAAGAGAAGTGTGGAAAGTGGACATGAAAAATGGGATCTTTTGGAGTTTAAAAAGGGCTTAAAACCGCCCCACCGCTCCGTGTTGCGGGGGAGATGCGGCCCAGCAAGTTCGACTTACGGCCACATACTCCGTCCACAACATGGAGGTAGTGATGGGAAGTAAGATCAGCCAAAATGGTAAGTTTGTGGCCAGTATGTTCACAGCAAACTCAGTATGCGGCCGCAAACTGCCCACAAACTCCAATTTTCGCGAAAATGTGTTCTTTTTGATTCGTTTGACCTCCAATCTTTATGATACCTTCTTGAAACTTTTGTAAACCTTAATTAATAACTCTCTCTCAAGCTAATTCTAAACGATGTATAGCACAAATGATGCGAAATCTTCCCAAAAACATAACACCAATTCTAACCTTCAACAAACTTGCTTCTGCCGATTCATTTAAATCTGAAACCTTAAGGTACATACTTAAAATTATTAGATATATTCCTTAACTTCATAAGGGCTTCATGTCCACTTTGGTCTTGCGTTAGTTTACTTATAATGCAAACAACACAAAATCTTTCCAAGGTGTAACATACTGTTATTATATGCAAACTCTTCCAACGACAAGTACTGACCCCAATGACCACCAAAGTCTATAACGCAAGCCCTCAACATATCCTCGAGCACCTGAATGGTCTGCTCAGATTGCCCATCTGTCTGAGGGTGAAAAGTTTTACTAAGATCCACTTGGGTACCCAACTCAGCCTAAAAAACGCTCCAGAAATAAGAAGTGAAGATAGTACCCCGATCGGATATGATAGAAATAGGAACCCAATGTAATCTCATAATGTCACGAATGTAAAACTTGGCTAACTTCTTCACGGTATAAGAAAACTGAACTGGAATGAAATGAGCGGACTTAGTCAATCTGTTACACCCCGTAGTTTCGTATGTTGAGATTTGAGCTACCTTTCCGGAAGTATGTGAGATTATATGTGTTTATCTTATGGTTATGAGGGTTTAAGTATATATAATAAGCTTTGGAAGAATTGGAGGACAAGTGATCTAAGGAAATAAAGTTTGTTGGAACTTTGGAGAAATATATGAAGGGCAATTTTGGCCCAATTGGAGAAAAAATATCTTTTAGTATATGTGAAGTTTTGAAACAAAGAAGAATCCTAAATTGAAGTTCAGGAACTCTAGTTTCCAACGCAACAAACCGCGCGTCGATCAGACGTCGGAATAGAGAATTATGAGAATTTTAAGATAGGTTGTTAGAGGAGGGAATTAACCCTGCGCGAACGCGCCAGAAGGTGGCATGAACGCCTAGAGGCGAACCCAGCAAACTCAGCACGAACGCACCACAAGGAAGCACGATCGTGCTGAGCAATTTTTGAGTCGGTGCTAACCGACTCTAGCCAAGTATAAAAAGGGGTTTACCCCCTTATTTTCAGACCAAAAACCCACCCTTCAAAAGCTCCCAAATATTCTGGAACTTTCCCCCAACTTCCATTTATAAAATTTTACCGCGAATTAAGTGAAATCTCCAGATTTAGGTCTGGACAGCATATAGTTGTGATTATAATATCATATTGCGGCGAAACTTGGGTTGGATTCAAGGTGAATATTGAGGAGATTGCGGTTCTAGTGGAAGTGAGGTATGAATCTTCCCTTATAAATATGTACGTAAGCTCATTTACGGAAGAAAAGTTATTAAATGATCGTATAATGAATTTATGGGTTGAGAGATTGGATAAAACATCATGTAGGATGTTTATGAAATATATTGGTATTGATAATATTGTTGTTGATGTTGGTATTGTTGTTGTTGTTGGTTCTTTGGATTGTGATTTTGGGCCAGGCATATACAGGGTAGATCGCCAAATTTCGGTAGATTCTAAAAGGATTTTAATTAAAAGGCTTGAGACAAGTGTATGAAGGCGATCCTAGCCATAGCATGAATGGTTTTATATGTAGAGCACAAGATTACGAATGATCTTAAGTAGATTGCAAGCCAGGAGGTAGGTTGGAAAGTCAGAAAGTAAGCTTTCACGTATGTTAAGGTTAAACCTTTCTTTCTTACGACATGATTCCTTTGTTGTAAACCTATATATGATATCTTCAATAACCCTATTTCTAAAATACCAAAGCTTACAGTTCCCGATGTTCTTGTGATATCTTTGAAATTATTTCATGGCTATTGATGTTGTTCATTATTGTTGATCTCACCTTATGATTTTATTTTTTCAAGGCGAGATGTGTTCATGATGATGGTTCAATAACAATAATCCAACGAGTTTAGGAACAGATTTGTAATGAATGTTTCATAGGACATGAATAGAGTGCTAGTAGAGGATCCGTAATGAGGTATTTAATGTCCGAAGAGAGGTTTATGTTGTATCCTAGGATTTGGTTATTGTCTAGTCAAGCGGGAAAGAGTACTAATGGCTTGAGTTGTGCTTATAAGTCTTATGTGATTATGTAGACCCTACGGATTAAGTGATGACCATGGAAAGTGTATAGAGATTACTTGTAGAAGTTTTGTCGTGACGTCGATTATAATTACCACTGGTCTATGACCAGTTGGGCAGATATTACCACCGAGGTCCGGCTGGTTAGGCAGATATGTGTTTACCACCATGCTACGACTGGTTGGACAGTTATTACCACCGAGCTATGGCCGGTTGGGCAGTTACCACTGATCAGTCGGGCAGTTGCACTCTACCGTCGGGCGATAATCGGACGGGCAATTACCATCGTGCTACGGCCGGTCGGGCAGTTACCACTGCTTAGTTTGGCAGTTAGCACCAGGATGATAAGTAAGTTAGAGACACAGTATTGTACATAGATGTAGTTCAAGATATGAGAGTATTAAGAGATATTCGTTCTAGATTCTCATTGGTAAGTCGGAAGTGCCAGGTTGGCTCTTATCCTTCTTCTTGAAGTATATATTTATTATATTACATTTCCACCTTACATACTCGATACATTATTCGTACTGACGTCCTTTCTTATGGACGGTGCATTCATGCCCGCCGGTGTAGAAAAACGGGACGAGGATCTTCCACAGTAGGTTGCTTTCAGGTACTAGTTTTGGACTGGTGGGCTCCAATTCTTCCTGGAGCATTGTCGAGTCTGGGCTGTATATGTATTTTATGTTAAGGTTATGTCGGGGGCCCTGTCCCGACTTATTTACTTCAATTATGTTCATAGAGGCTTTGCAGACAGTGTCTTGTATACCGCTTAGTTATGTCTATCCAGTTGTTACATCAGCTTCGTTGGCCGATTGCATATATATATATATATATATATATACTTATGCATGATATTATGTTTGTATTTATCCCCTTGGTCTTATTTTATCGTTTGAGACATAGAGGATACGAGTTATAAGTTGGTTCGCTCGGTTTTTGTAAGATGCCGGGTGCTAGCTACGCCTTACTAAGGTTGGTGCATGACAGAGTGGTATCAGAGCAGGTCGGTCCTAGGGTTGTCTGCAAGCCGTGTCTAGCAGAATCTTGTTTATGGTGTGCAGTACACCACACTTATAAACAAGAGGCTGCAAGGCATTTAGGAAGATTTCCTTTCTTTCCTATCTTAGATCGTTCGATAGAATCATGTTATGACGATTCTCTTTTTCCTGACCATATGTTATGATTTCAGTAATGCCTATGAAGAGAAAAGCAACAGCGGCCCAGAAGGGCAAGGTAGTGGCCGGAAGAAGGATTGAGCGGGAGCCGCCGGTAGATATAGAGGAAGGCGGGTCCCAGAATGAAGTTCCATCCCGGACCTCTTATACCTCAACCGCTCCAGAGGGGTATACAGGAACTCCAGCACCCCCAGTTCCCCTACCTGATGCCTCGGGTCGGAAGATACGAGAGGCTATTCGATTATTGACTCAGCTAGCAGCTGCTCAGGCCCAGCGGCAGGGTACAGGTTACAGTGACAGAGCCGTTAGTGCCAGAGTTCGAGACTTTCTTAATTTGGACCCTCCAGGGTTATTTGGGTCGAAACCAAAGGACGACCCATAGAGTTTTATAGATAAAATACTGAGAATGTTGCGAGTGATGCATGCTTCAGACATCGAGTCAGTAGAGTTAGCTTCCTACAGATTACGGGATATGGCTGTGTATTGGTATAAGGCTTGGATGTCTTCCAGAGGGTCTAATGCACCTCCACCCGTGTGGCAGGAGTTTGTAGATGCTTTTCCTCGACATTATTTGCCACCAGAGGTCCGTCGGGCGAGAGTAGACAGATTCTTGACTCTTAGGCAAGAGAACAAAAGTGTGCAGGAGTATAGTCTCCCGTTTAACTCTTTAGATAGGTATGCTCCCACTATTGTAGCAGAAATGAAAAATCGAGCGCACCGATTTATGGCGGGACTTGAGCCGCATTTAATTAATGAATGTTCCATAACTACTTTGCTTGATGATATGGACATCGCCCATATCCAAGCATATGCTCAGAACCTAGAAGATTAGAAGAGACGGTTGTCTGAGGATTTGAATGAGGGTCAGTCTAAGCGAGCTAGATCTTCTAGTCGGTTAGAGGATGTTAGAGGTAGTTTTAGGCCCCCACTTTCAGTCACCAGTATCCCTTCACCATTGCAGAGGCCGGCTTATTCTGAATCAGGTCGGGATTCGAGGACTTCGAGTTTTCAGTACTGGAGAGATTCATCGCCGATTAGGATGCCTGCTCCACAATGCAGTCAGTGTGGTAGAGCCCATTCTGGACGATGTCGTCAGGGCTATGATGTATGCTATACATGTGAGGTTTTAGGTCACTATATGAGGGATTGCCCAATGATTGATAGAGGTGGTATGCCTCTGCCCACTGGATCAGTAGCAGCTTCAGCTTCCTCGGTGCGCTTCCTAGAATGAGGCCCTCCGATATCAGTTAGCAGAGATAGAGGTTGAGGTAGAGGTGGAGCGTCTAGCTTTGGCGGTGGTCAGAACCGTATATATGCTTTGACTAGGTATCAGAATCAGGAGCAGCTTCCCTATGATAATCGTTACACCTCAAAAAAAATTTCGTTAACGTACAGTGAATAGACTAACGAAGGGTACGACGTATACGATGTTTTAATAAGTGATAAATAACATTTGATGATTCTAAACGAGATTTCAAAGACATTTAAGGTAGGAGACGAAAGTTGTTAAGGAAAGTAAGGTATATGTTGTGTGTCAGGCAAGATTTACGAGTATCGAATTAATGATGACTTAATGATTCCCTGGAGAAGAATTATAACATCCCCTAGATTGGTAATGAGATGTTAAACAAGTGTTAAGAAGGTTCCATAAGGATTAGAGATCAAACGAGTCGACGAGAACGAATTTCGAAAAACTGGGCAACATATGGTCCAACTTACTGGCCGTATAAAACATACTAGCCGTATGTTCAACCGTATCTTCTGCCCAGAATGAGGGTCTTCACTGGACCAAACATACGGTCAGTAAAAAATATACGGACCGTATGTTGGTCCGTAGATTGGTGTCGGGCCAGATTAGTGAAAATGATATAAGGACCCTCTCTCATTTAATTCATTTCATTTTATCACTCCATACTTCAAGAACCCTCTAGAATTCTCTCTACTCTTCATCCACAAGAACCCAAGGGAAATTGATGATCAACTTCATCAAACCAACAAAACCAAGTGTATGAAACACATCAAAGTTCATCCAAGCTAAGAAATCCCATTGGGAGTGAACTAGTGCTTTGGTGCAAGAAGAGTATTTCCACTCAAGGCTTATTCTTCCATTATCTAAGGTGAGTTTTATGGTATTTTCATGTTGTTTGAGGTGTTGAAAAGTTGAAACACTTGGATTGTAGAAGGAAATAGGAAATGGTTCATGAATGTAAGAATAGTGTCATTGTTGAGAAATAGCTTGGATTGAATCATGATTATTGATATGTTACGATTGTAAGTATGTTATGAATGACATTTAGAACATGGGATAAGCATTATATGTGAGAGAACGTAATAGTGAACTATGACCATGATTATGGAGAAATTGAAGCGAAATTGAGAAATGTAGATAATGTAGATGAATGATGATTGTTGCTTATAATATTGTGAATGTTGCTATGGATGTTTAGGAGTTGATATGTAATATGAGGAAAGTCGTATAAACAAAGAAAATGCTGCCCAACTTTCTCTAGCATTAGTAAGCACGTTCATGTAATCGATTAGCTAATGTTAATGTGAATTCTCTTGAAGGTAGAAACGTGAGCATTGAAGGAGAATGAGCAAGTGATAGAATAGTTAAATGAAAAAGGTATGTGAGGCTAGTCCTTTCTTTCTAAGGAATGAATCTTATGGCATGATTTTTCTCCTTCAAGAATTTCCTACATCCCAGAAAAAAAAAACTAAGAGTCTATGTTCATGAATAGCCATATGAGATAAGAGATACATTATGAATACGATAATGATGATAATGAGCTTAAGTCTAAAGATTCTAGAGTTCATGATATGATGTTCCTACAAAGCTAATGATGTTAACTATGATCCATTGATTTTTTGCCTTATGTGCACTCACCTTAAAACGTTAGTCCCTCCAAGGTGAGATATAACGATTATGATCACTCCATAACGCAATCGGGGGTTTACGACCTTATGTCACCCCGACATAGCTATAATTGCCTTCAAGTACTAATGTATGTTTGGTGATAAATGTATAATGATGCTAAGTTATGATAAAGTCATGATATGCCTATGACATGAATAATAATGATAAGTCTATGATATGTACGATGATATAATTCCACCGTGCCTAAATGTCCGGACATGTCACCGCAAAGGCGGGCTGCTTGTGATTCCACCGTGCCTAAACGGCCAAACATGTTACTGCTAAGGAGGGCTGCTTATGATTCCACCGCGCCTAGAAGGCCGGACATGATCACCACTAGTGGGCCGCATACGATGGTTACCCGGAAGCGGGTTAACGATGATAATATATATATATATATATATGGTACGATGATGCATGCGCTATGGTAATACATGTAATATGCTTATGTATGATATATGTATGAAATGTATCCGCACTTAAAGGTCACGTAGGTTATATCTTCATCCTATGTCTTATGATTTCTCTATTATGTTCATTTCATTCATGCCTTACATACTCAGTACAATGTTCGTACTGACGTCCGTTTTCTTTGAACGCTGTGTTCATGCCCACGCACGGACGAGGAGGTGATCCGGACTCATAGTGAGCCATTGGTCGACTTGAGAGCACTCCATTTTCCGGAGGTGCCAATGATTATATATATATATATATATATATATATATATATATATATATATGTTTTGGGCATGACGGGGTCCTGTCCCGTCCCTATGTCTAGCACTCTAGTAGAGGCTTGTAGATACGTATGTGTGGGTAGTATGGTCTCACAGTTTCTCATCGTATGTATATATATATATATATATATATATATATATATATATATATATATATATATATTATTTTGATAGCCGTAGGGCTTATGTATATAAGGTAAATATGGTTCTAATATGAGTATAAGCATGAGATTAATGAATGAATGCATGACATGTATGAAGGAGTAATAGAATGAGTGGTGCTCGGTGGTTAGCCTCGGGTACCCGTTATGGCCCTAGTCGGGTCGTGACAATAATACAGGTGTAACTCCTAGTTATGTGTGGTTAAAAAGCTATCATTACTTATGGTAGCCGGTGTGGTATTATGTATTTTAGCTTGCTGTATCACAAGTTGGTAGTATTATAGTTACTGAGGAAACTCTGCAGAAAATTCCATAGAGTTCCCTAAGAATTTAACATTCGAGGACGAATGTTTTTAAAGGCGGGGAGGATGTTACACCCCGTAGTTTCGTATGTTGATATTAGAGCTACCTTTTAGGAGGTATGTTAGATTATATGTGTTTATCCTATGGTTATGAGGGTATAAGTTCATATAATAAGCTATGGAAGGATAGGAGGACAAGTGATTTAAGGAAATTAAGTTTGTTGGAACTTTGGAGAAAAATATGAAGGGAAAATTTTGGCCCAACTTGGAGAAAGAATATCTTTTAGTATATGTGAAGTTTTTTAGGAAAGCAAAATCTTAAATTGAAATTCAGGAAGTCTAGTTTCCAACGCAACAAACCGCGTATCGATCCGATATCGGAGTAGAGAATTACAAGCATTTTAAGACAGACGGTCAGAGCAGGGAATTAACCTTGTGCGAACGCGCCGAGGAGAACCCAACAACTCAGCACGAACGCACCACAAGGCAGCGCGATCGCGCTGAGCAAATTTTGAGTCGGTGCTAACCAACTCTAGCCAAGTATAAAAAGGGGTTTATCCCCTTATTTTCAGACCAAACACCCTTCAAAAGCTCCCAAATAATCTAGAACTTTCCCCCAACTTCCATTATAAAATTTTACCGCGAATTAAGTGAAATCTCCGGATTTAGGTCCGGACAGCGTATAGTTGTGATTATAATATTGTATTGTGGCGAAACATGGCTTGGATTCAAGGTGAATACTGGGGAGATTGTGGTTATAGGGGAAGTGAGGTATCAATCTTCCCTTATAAATATTGATGTAAGCTCATTTACGGAAGAAAAGCTATTAAATAATCGTATAATGAATTTATGGGTTAAGAGATTGGATAAAATATCGTGTGGGATGTTTATGGAATATATTGGTATTGATAATATTGTTGTTGATATTGGTATTGTTGTTGTTATTGTTAGTTGCTGATTGTGATTTCGAGCTAGGCATATAAACAGGGGAGATACTGCCCGAATTTCGACAGATTCTACAAGGATTTTAATTAAAAGGCTTGAGACAAGTGTATGATGGAGAGCCTAACCATTGTATGAATGGTTTTATATGTAGATCACGAGACTACGAACGATCTTAAGTAGATTGCAAGCCAGGAGGTAGGTTGGAAAGTAGGAAAGTAAGCTTCTAGGAATGTTAAGGTTAAACCTTTCTTTCTTAAGGCATGATTTCTTTGTTGTAAACCTATATATGATATCTTCAATAACCCTATTTCTAAAATACCAAAGCTTATAATTCCCGATGTTCTTGTGATATTATTGAACTTGTTTATGGCTATTAATGTTGTTCATTGTTGTTGATCTCACCTTATGATTTTGCTCCTTCAAGGTGAGATGTGTTCCTGATGATGGTTCAATAATAATAATCCAATGAGTTTAGGAATAGGTTCTTAAGGATTGTTTCATAGGACATGAATAGAGTGCTAGTAGAGAATCCGTAATAAGGTATTTAATGTCCGAAGAGAGGTTTATGTTGTATCCTAGGATTTAGTTATTGTCTAGTCAAGTGGGAAAGAGTACTAATGGCCTGAGCAGTGCTTATAAGTCTTATGTGATTATGTAGACCCTACGGGTTAAGTGAAGCCTATGGGAAGTGTATAGAGATTACTTGTAGACGTTTGGTCATGAAGTCTATTATAATTACCACTGGTCTATGACCCGTCAGGCAGATATTACCACCGATCTATGGCTAGTTGGGCAGATATGTGTTTACCACCATGCTACGGCTGGTTGGGCAGTTATTACCACTGAGCTACGGCCGGTTGGGCAGATATGTGTTTACCACCATGCTACCGCCGGTTAGGCAGTTATTACCACCGAGCTACGGCCGGTTGGGAAGTTACCATTGATCAGTCAGGCAGTTGCGCTCTATCGTCGGGCAATATATGACGGGCAGTTACCACCGTGCTACGGCCGGTCGGGCAGTTACCACTGATCAGTTGGGCAGTGTTACACCTCGAAATTTTTTTTGTTGATGCACAGTGAATAGGTTTACAAGAAATATGAAGTATACGATGTTTCAATAAGTAATACATAGCAATTGATGATTCTAAATAAGATTCGAAAGACATTTGATGTTAGACGAGAAAGTTGCCAAGAGAAGGCCATGTTTACGATAAGTTTCGGAAAGGATTTATGTGTAGTAAGTTGATGACAACTTAATGATGTGTTGGGGAAGAGTCAACTTAATGATGTGTTGGGGAAGAGTTATAACTCCCCTTAGATTGTTAATGAAGTGATAAACAAGTGCTAAGAAGGTTCCATAAGGATTGGAGATCAAACGAGACGACGGGATCAAACTCGGTGAAACAGTGAGTTCCACGGTTGGGTTTCACGGACAGCGATGTGTTCCACGGACGT
>NW_026725469.1:0-61891 GCF_029784015.1 Lycium ferocissimum
AAATGGCATGAATATTGATTACGATGCCGTAAGGAATTGAGGAAAGGGATACGTGAATTCAAGATTGGAAGTGAGGAAAGGGATTTTAGAATGGTATAAGTAAGACCCTTAAAGGGGGAAGCGAGGAAGGAAAATACAAGTGTAGAGATTGAAACAATGAATCCTAAGATGTAACGACAAAGCATGCGCGAAAATCATTCGTGAAGACCTTGAACAACATGACATTGAGAGCAAATAACTCAAGGAATATTGTAAGGATAGTGTTGCTATCTTGGAATAGAGGCAAAAATTGACAAGAGAGTCGTTTGTTAATGATATTGCGATTTATAAGTGACAAATAAGAAGGGACATAAAATTTTCTATAGTAGAATATAAGATGTGATAATTAAGGGACAAATAAAGGAAAGAAAAGAGTATGACGAGATAAGTTACAACAGATAGACAAAAGAGTTTTGGTATGTTTGAGATACATAAAATAAAACGAACCAAAGGAAGGGAAGTTTACGAATAAGATTAGATGTTCATACACGAATCATACAAGAACGGTTATGTAACCTGCAAGTATTTACATGTCGAGAATGAAACCAATTGGGTACTTAAAAGTGGAGTAAGAGGTAAGAAAGAATAGTGTGTTTGTGATACTAAAGGTGGGTTGAGGAAAAATATATGGTAAATTGAGTCGGAATGTTGGAATTATCAATATGATAAAAGTATATGTTATATGTTTCCCTACGATAATACTAGGGTGTGTTAGATTACTTACGAATTCGATAGGATCATCAAATAAAGGGGGTTTTACCAGAAGAATATTATGCCTTGGAACTTTCATTTTCGTATCGTTGTGGTTATAGCAAATTCCAACAGTTTACCAAAGGATTATGAAATTCTCAGAAATTATGAAGCCTTTAATGAGTCGACTAGGGACACCTACGACAGGACATCTCGGATTGAATTTATCCAGACTCTACAGATGTGAATCAATACCATTTTCATGGTCATATGGAAGAAAGGAAGTGGGAGAGATTTGCTAACCATGTGAGACTTAATACCATTATTGAGCAAAAAAAGGATCGACAAGTCGAAGTATCGAGGAGGATCGTATCGGAAGGTGACTCACTAATATCTCTTGAAAGGATATTCGAGAAATCAAGGGAGTATTGCAACCGAGAGTCATTACTAAGAAGGAAACTCATTTTCAACTATTCAAAAGGAATGTTATAGATAGTGCATGTCAGAGGATTAAAATGATGACCACTTTCTTTGGAAATCTAATACTAATTGATGTCAGGTGGAGAATGGTATTAAGTTAAGGAAGGAGAGGCACATCATGATAGAAGAGTGATTGATTCTGTTATATCCCGCATTTTGTGCGTCGGAATATTTCGAGATCGAGTAAATCGAAGAAAATAAGTTCGACGAAAATTTTGGGGAAATCTTTGGGCGAATTTTAAGTCGGCTATGGAGGCGCATATCTCATAGTATATGTGGAGTTTTAAGGTGTTTTAAAAGCCTAAAATGAAGTTCGTCGAGTCTAGTTTGTAATGCAACAAACCGTTCATTGATAGGACATCGGAGTAGAGAATTATAGACGTTACAAACTGAGCTGCCGACGCGAAACGGTATTCCCGCGGTACCGCTACGGTACGGCTAAGATTTTGCTACGATCTTTGCTACGATTGCACGAACGTTGGCAGTTTTTTTAAAGGGACGAAATTTCATTTTATTTCGACAAAAAGCTCCACAAATTTCCACGGAAATTTCAGCAAGAAAGAGAGAAAAAAAAGAGAAATCTTGAAGCCTTCAACTTTGATTCAAAATTATAATTTGTTTGTATTCCTACTAAGTTCAAGATTCTCTACAAAGTGGTATAAATATCATGGCAAGAAAGAGCTTCTTTTGGCAAGTGGAAAAGTTGGAAAAGGGTAAGAATTTAATCTTCTTTTATATGTTATGTATGGTTGTGTATGTTGTGGTATGTAGGAATGAGGGAAATTCATGAAAAATATGGACTATATGTTGAGGCCGTGTGGTTGTGGTATAGTATGGAAAGGGATGAATCAATTTTCTTAAGTATTTTGATTGTTGTGGATTATGTGATGACAATGAAGGTTTGATTATCCAAATGGAAGTCATAATGGTTGTGGGCTGATTTAGAACATAGTGTGATTTCAATATAGTTTCTTGTGTTGATGGAAATGATGTTGTTAGCATATAGAATTGTTGTTTTACTTGATGCATTTGAAAGAGGGAAAGTGTGTTGTTGTTGTTCTAGTTGAGTTGGAAGGCTTCGGACGAGATCGGATGTTGGTTGGGACATCTTGAATTGCCTATCAATATTGTTATTGATGTTCACATTGGGTTGTTGTGGATTGTTTTGAGCCGAGTTTAATTCTTGGGGTGTCGTATTTATAGGGGAGGTGCTGCCGGAATTTTGGTAGACAAGTATTAAACCAAGATTGAAAGTTAAAGTCTCATGAATAGTATGTGGTAAATGTGACCATTTGCGATTCTAGGCGAAACGAGATTGGAGATAAAGCGAGCATAAGTCGCCGTAAGGTATGTAAAGCTACCCCTTTCCTTCTTTTGGCATGTCCTAGGTGTGCTAGGTTTGGATTTGAGCCTCGGGGTTATTACGCTCATAGAAATCTAAGTCGAGTTTGAGCACTACTCATTCGGTATGATTGAATTAGGATCTTTATAACTTGTTGGAAAAATGCTCAAACACCTATAACTTGCATAATGTAATTGAATTGCCTTGAAACTTCCATAAATGACTCCATTAAGCTTAGTATATGTAATTCGAGTACGCCGCCTCCGTTGACTCGGGGCGGACCCGCTATTCCGGATCTCCGCCTCTGTTTATTTGACTTGTTTTTGTACCACAATTGAAGGAAAACTTTTGGCTATTGCCCTAACTATTAAGTGATATTTTATAAAACTTTTCAAAACCACTCGAGAGTGTGATATTTTATAAAACTTTTTAAAACCACTCCGAAGGGAGTGTGATATTTTATAAAACTTTTCTAAACCACTCCGAAGGGAGTGCGATATTTTATTATTCGGATTTTCCAAAACCACTCCGAAGGGGGTGTGAGATTTTATGATTATTATTACTATTATTATTATGCCCGAAGGGGCTAGGATTAGTATTATGCCACGAGTGGCATGCCGAAGGGCCGGGGTAGCCGTATGCCACGAGTGACATGCCCGAAGGGGCTAGGATTATTATGTCGGGGGGGGGGATGTCCGAAGGGGCCGGGATAGACGTATGTTGGACCGGCATGCCGAAGGGCCATCATTTTATTCCGGGACCGGCATGTCCGAAGGGGCCAGGATAGACGTATGTCGGAACCGGCACACCCGAAGGGGATTACTAGTATTATTATTATCATTATTATTACTATTGTTATTACTAGTATTGTTATCATTATTTTGCCGGAAGCGGCGCATGTGATGTATTGCATTACTTCTTTAGGAGAGGTGTGCTAGATTACATTATTTATTACGGATTCGTTAGTTGGATTGCGATTACTCACTTAAAGCTTGTTGTGACTCGTGTATTTATCTATGTTTTCTCTTAAGTGAAGGTTTGCGGGTAATGAGCGTGATTGTGATCTTCTTCCCTCCTAAATTAAGCTATGATTTTTACTTGTTATCGCTTTACATACTCGGTACATATTCCGTGCGACCTCCTTGGGGGGGCTGCGTTTCATGCCACGCAGGTACACCCGGATGAAGAGAAGACTTGCTAAGTTGCCCCCGCGGGTGGTGAGCTCCATTTTAGTTCGGAGTGTTGCCCGAGTCAAGCACTTATGTCATGGTATTTGTATATCTTAGAGACTTTGCACGATTGTCTGTGGATAGTGCGTCGGGAAGTGCGAATAATTTGTAAATGTTAAAAGAGTATGTATTTTCGGATAATGATTATTGTTTGAAAAGTTTCATGTTTCTTAAAAATTTTCGAAATGACGGGTTTTAGTAACGCGAACGTTTAAGGGTTCGCTCGACTCTGAGGAGGGTCGGGTGCCCATCACACCCCAGTAAGGTCGGGGTGTGACAGATTCATCATAAGATAACCATAACCAGTATACTTATACAGGACTAGTTTAACATTCGTGGACGAATGTTCTAAAGGGGGGAAGGATATTACATCCCGTACTTTTGCACGATGGATTTGTTGTAAGTTAATCGGCATAAGTTCAAGGACAAGGTAAATTTTTGAGGTTATAAGTATTTATGCTATGTTTGACAAGTGATAAGTAAGTGTCGTGAAGATGAGAGATTAACGAATCAAAGTGGCTAACTTTCGTCGATGTTCGACGTTTATGCTAAATGAAATACGGCCAAGTTATAATACCCTGTATTTTCGGACTAGGAATTAAACCCTCTAACATGAGAAAATTTATTCGAGCCCGAAGAATTTAGTCATATTTGAGCATGCATATCAAGGGCTCAGTGTATAAAAGGATGAAGTCTCGAAATGATTTAAGAAGGAAAAGAGTGACGATGATGATTGGCAATACCTCATTTTGGTAATTAATTTCTCATCTTACCTAATATTTATGTGTGAAAAATGAGACTATGGACTAGTGCTATATCACACGATCATGATAATGGGTATATGAGGTATGTCAAAAATAAATATTAGTTAGGTGAATTGAGATCAAGAAATTAATTACGTGTGTAATTAGTTAAATGGGGGATCATAGTGGAAGATGAGAAATTAATTACCAATTGTAGTGAGAGACAAGGTGATAGTAATTAAGAAATAGCATGGATAAGTTTAAAGAATAGCATGTCCACGTGGCAGGCAGCTTGGTAATATTGCTACATGTGATCCATTAGTGGACACGTTTTGGGACAAAAGGAAACGTATTGCATGCATAAAAGGGGTTATGTGGTGTGGACCAATTTAATTATATCACCTAATTATTGAGTACACCCAAAAGGGGCAGATTATCCACAAAATTCTCCAATGATAAAAGACTTAGTGATCCAACTAGTATAATAAGTAAGTGGATCAAATACACTTCCTATAAATAAGACTATCAAATTTGTCCGTGTTTGTTGTAATGAGGGAATCAACTCATTAAGTGGATGGTGATTAGCTCAAGTGGTTGTGCATATCTATAGATCATATTCTTTATATTTTTCATGAATTCAAATGGCAACAACAGAAGCTAAACCATAGCTTCAACGAAGCTTCAGCAAAAGGAAAATTTTCATGAGATACAAGCATCGGTTTCCTCCGGATCCTACCAAGTTGGGGATTACTTGGAAGTAAAGTAAGATTGAAGAAGAGTAGTTCTTGTCATATAAGGTAAGAAATCCTCTCTCCTAGATGTATTTGATTTGTCCAAGTCGTATCTACATTGCTAGATGAAAGAAATACGAAAATTATATCGGAAATCAGATAAATTGGTGTTGTAGTTCGGTGGACTGTTTTGGGAGGTTGTTCCTATGAAGTTATATGAATGAAAATTAATTGAATGACCTGGAGGTGTTGTTGTTGTTGTTAATATTGTTGAGAAATTTCGGAATGAATATGAGATTTAAAACTATTGTTTAATTGACAAGCAGAGCTTACCGCTAGTCGCATTATTATTTGAATTATTGAAACTATTTTTATATTGTTGATTTGGATCGATGGGATTAATTATTTATGTTATATGGTTTTGGTATTGTTGTTGATGATTATGCCAAGTTGAATTCTCGGGGTTTGTTGAATTTATAAAGGAAATGCCGTCCGAATTTCTATAAATGACGTGCTAGCTTAAGTTTGGATTCCTAAGTACCTATAGCTAATGTTTGGTATCTACTGACGCTGTTGTAGATCTGGGGAAGCCCGAGACTTACGTTTGGATTAGCTTAAGAAGCGGACAAGGTATGTTAAGGCTATCCCTTCTTTCTTTTTGGCATGAATTACATAAATGAGTGAACGATGAACATACATGACTCGATGAATTCTAGTTCTCAGCGGTACTTGACATGACAGTTGTCTTTGATTCTCAAGTGTTGGTTCATTCTAATTATTCTATTGAGTCTCAGATGATGATTTAGTTTGTATATGGTTGCTCCTGATATTCTAATCATACATAATGTTATTATATCATTTTAGGAGCCCGGGCCGGGTATGTATTCGTGCACAGTTTCGTTGCATTATTCACCAAGTCCCTCACTAGAGGGCCGGGTACGGTATATATATGATTATTATATTATATATGGATCGGGCCGTACGTTCCTCGGCATTATTATATTATATATGGATCGGGTCATACGTTCCTCGGCATTATCATATTATATATGGATCGAGTTGTACGTTCCACAGCACTAACATTATATTATAATCTATGCCTATCATACGCCATAGAGTCAGTTTCAGTCATATAGATTTACATAGATATTCTCAGATGTTAGCCACAGATACATTCAATTATTGATACTAGTTTTCATGATCCATCTGTATTTGATGTTCTTATGCCTTACATACTCGGTACATTGTTCGTGCGCGTCCTTTGCCTAGGGGCGTTGTGTTCATATCACACGGTCAGCATTGTTTTGTAAGTAAAAGTATTGGCTAGAATGGTTGGCTATGGTGGGATTGGCAACCTCCATTTTTTTCCTGGAGCAAGCGATCCGAGTCATTATGGTTATCATATGTGTGTATGGGTATGTCGGTGTTATATCCGCATTTTCAAAGCATGATCGTGACACGTGCTTCCTCAAAAAAAAAAAAATTGAATTGACAATCATGTTGTTGCTACATAATTTAAACTCAAGTTGATAGTGTTGTATCCGTATTTTTGAACGTCGGATTATTTGTAAGCTGAGGTGGGGCCCACACATCAAGATTTTTTTGGAACATCTGAAAAGTCATATGAATCACATATGTGAAGTTAAACACAACTCACGAAGGACCCTTGGGCCAAATCAAAGTAGAAGCCCTCCAAACGAATATTTTAAGAAAATGTTTTCGGGTGACACGACTTCGAGGGGAAAAAAATGGTATTATAAGTTTAGAATTTGGAAAAATATCAAGAAATATAAGTTGTAGATAATTCAATTAGCTTTCCAACCATAGGTTGTGGGATCAAGGTGACGTCTAAACAAGGAGATATGAACGTTTTAAGTCCGAAAGGTCGGTGGGCTAGGCCCAACTCGGGCCCAACCAGGTTAGGCCCATGACCCATGTTATATAAGTGATATTTTAGCACTTCCCTCCTCATTTTCAGACCTGGAACAACCAGAAAATTCTGGAGATAGAGAGAAAAAAAGCCTTGGAGAAGAAAAATCAATTTTGACCAAAATCCGAGCTCCGAATCCCAAAGCCCATGAAGGGAAAAGTGTTGTACGCTGCGTTGTCTTCAATTTGAGTTAAAAATCAACCAAGGAGGAGGGTGATAACGTGGTGGCTGAATTCTTAAGGTATGGATAAGGCTCCTTTTCATTGCTAACAAGTTTATTTAAAGTTTTAACGGATTAGAACGGGAAAAATAGCGATATAAATTCGTCCGTTGGTATTGTGATGTAAAGGAAAGAAGAATGGTTAAGTTGGCATGAGAATCTATTGTTAAGTTGTTGTAGGAAATTATATGATTTTATTCTAGTTTTATGTAATTATGAAAATGAATTGCTAAGGTGCAAATTATGGTTGTCGCTAATGAATTTGGGAGATGAAAACGTGTTATGAATAGTTATGTCGAAGAATGGAGGTTTCGGATGAATTATGGCTTTGGTGGAATTTTTGTATATTTAGCAAATAATTTGTAAGAGGACATGAAATACTTCCGAATTGTGTTGGAATGATCTTGATTAGCAAAAGAATATGAAAACATTGATATTGGTTTGGAAATGCGAAGTTAGATTGGAAGTTGATATGTTATATAGAAAAGAGGACAATATATGTTAGAATGCGTTTCAATTCGATCACTGATGTTATTGGTATTGTTGTTGGTTGGGTTGTTGATATTTGGAGCCGAGTTAAGTCTCGGGGATGTTATATGTAAAGGGGAGATCTTGCCCAATTTTACGTAGACAAGTATTGGTTAAGATTGAATTCTTAAAGCTTTATGATTAATATTTGGTAAATGTGACCAATTGTAGATTTTGGAGGAAACGGGATTTGAATTTGGAAAAGCTTAAGAAGCGGAAAAGGTATGTAAGGCTTACCCTTTCTTTCTCTTGGCATTTCCTAGATATGCTAGGCTTGAATTTGGACCTCGGGGACAACTCTACTCTTCGGAATCCACGTCTGAAATTGTCCCTTTTTCTTTCAGTGGAATTGGACCAATTATGTTGCTAAGGGTTGGAAAAGTTGTCTAAATACCTAGAACTTGAACAAATGGGACCCGACTACCTTAAAACTATCATGAATGATATTATGAAGTGTAAAATACGTAAATTGTGTACGCCACCTCATTTGACCCGAGGTAGGCCCACAATCCCCGAGACCTAATTGTACTGTTCTATTTGCCTTATTTTCGTAAGATAATTAAGGAAACTTTTGACTATTGTTCCGAATTTGATATAAGTATCTGGTAACTCAGATATGAGCATTCCGGTTCGACCATTCTGATATAAATGCTTCGGTACGGACGATCTGATTTGAATATTTTGGTATAAGCATTCCGATGTAAATACTCGATTTAAGTATTCGATATAAGTATTCAAAATAAATATTCCGATGTATATGTTCGACATCGGTATTCGATCTAAGTATTTTGGTATAAGCATTCGATATGATAACTCCGATATGAGTACTCGGTGCGAGCGTACGATATAAGTATTCGCTATGTGTATTTGGATATGAGTCGTACGATCCGAGTATTTTAATATGAGTATGCTCTATAAGCGTTAATGTTCTTCATGTACGATCTCGGATCGCTTAAACGATCCGAAAGAGGTTTTTGTATTCCAAACGCTTATAACTTTCCGATACTAACTCGGAAGAACCCGAAACTCGTTTCCGAGCCTTCGAATGTTGGTAAGTGTACGTATTCATCGAGTCGGATTTATGTGCATATGGTTTCTCACGACTACTTGCTCGTGCATGGCTCAATGTATCTTTCATCGAGTCCGGGCCGGGGTATGTTATGTTCTCGTGCGTACTACGGTATGATTCGATTCCCGAGTCCGGGCCGGGACATGTTCTCGTGCGCATTCCCTTTCGCATTGTTCACCGAGCCCCTCTTACTCGCGGGCCGGGACACGTTATCCGTATATGCTTATGATGATATGGGGATGGTGGCCGGGGATGGCATATAATGATTATTCACGAGACCCGCGATAGGGGCGGGACACGTTATGTATACTTGGTACATGATTACGATATGCATGATTCCATATTACCGAGTCCCTTAACAAAGGGCCGGGACACGTTATTTGCATATATGACATATGATTGTTATACATGATCCTATTCACCGAGTCCCTTATCGGAGGGGCGGGACACGTTATACGCGTATGTGATCTATGATTTTGACATGCATTGATGAGTTTATCCACCGAGTCCCTCACGGGAGGGCGGGACACGTTAGACGCATATGTGATATATGACATCATCGAGCGTACGTGCATTACGTATTACATCCGATATATGTCATCCTACGCAGGCATACGTACGTTTTGTACTTCGTCCGATATATGCGATGGTTCCGTACGTACGTTACGTATTTCGTTCGTTATATGACATCATCCGAGCATTACGCTGCGTTTGCACTCCGTCGACGTGTGACATCAACGGTGCACTCGTAATTTTGCACCGCTTCGAACATGCAATGCCGTGATTGTAAAATAAGCATTTCGGTACTACGAACCACTCGTTTACTTTATGCTCCTTCGATATATGAGACGGTATGTACGATTTGTGTACGAAAATATAAGCGTACGGTATTTTGTGTAATGTATTTATCTTTTGCTTTTTTGTCTATTTCGGTTATAGTTACGTACTTTGTCTTGTATACCTTACATACTCGGTACATATTCCGTGCGACCCCCTCTTCGGGGGTTGCGTTTCATACACGACGGTACTCCCCGGATGGTGAGGTTATTATAGAAGATGTGCCGGCGGAGTTGGTAAGCTCCATTTGCTGCGGAGGCGACTGCCCGAGTCGAGTACATATGTGATGGTTTCGAATTTGTGTTAGAGACTTTGCGAACGGCGTCGTGGGTATTGGTTGTCGATCATAAGCGGCTCCGTCGGCCGATATGTTGGTCTGTGTTATATCTTGAATTTTTGTATGATTATAGGTTTGTTCGGTTTGGAAGCTACGAGAAAGAATGTTTACGAAAAATTTTACTATGCATTTATCTTATACGATTTAAAAAGTTTAATGTGATTGTATGTGCGGAAAGAGTACGAGGGTTCGCTCGGCCTAAGTAAGGGTCGGGTGCCCATCACACCCTAGGGATATTAGGGTGTGACAAAGTGTAGTATCGAACGGTCTGTCTTAGGGGTTGTACGCAAAGTCGTGTCGGTAGGGTCTGTTTATGGTGTGAAGCGCGCCACATTTATAAACGAGGGAGGCTACGGGGCATCTAGGGGTTGTTGACCTTCTTTACTGTCATAGATCGTGCGATAGAGCCAAGTCATGGGGAGATAAAATTCCATATATAAGCCCCACACACACGAACGGAAGAAGTCAAGTGACGATATGGAAAGGTCACGAGGGTAAGTACGGATATATTTGTTACATTACCTAAAACGAGAAAGTTACGGAGACGACTAGAATGTGATATATAGTCGTATGCTCTGTAAGGTATTGTTGGTATATGTTGCGTACGGATTTCGAATGACAAGAATTTGTAAAGGTGATATTGAAGACCGAAAAGGGTAAAATAGTAATTGTACGAGAAAGGGCGTATTACGAATATGTCTCGGAATACGAAAAATCTTGACTTGCTCAGTTATGTAGTAAAGGTCATACGAGGAAGTGGACGTGATTATATCGGCGTTAAGGCGCGAATTCCACCAAAGTTTCGAGGTTAAGCGTGCTCGTGTGGGAGTAATTTCGGGATGGGTGACCAGGAAGTATGCAAGAAATTCCAAAGATTAGTACGTAAAAGACAAATGAAAAACCGAATGGCCTAAGTGAAATTAGAATATACGAGATGGTTGGAGACCATAAAAGGCCACGTAGTATGCGACGGGACGGACTAGAGAAGAGACGAGAAAGTACGTCACGACTCGAATTTGAATAGGGTTGAATAATGTACGGAAGTATTTTGTGGGTTAGTTGATACTAATTATATGTATATGTATATGAATGCGTATGATATCTCATCTATGATTGTATTAGCGGACACGTGTGTCCGGCCGAGCCGACCCCGAGGGGCCGGATCGGTGGTTATTCTAGAGAGTTTGAGTGGGCCGTCTCGGCGGCCCGGTGTCGTGATATATGAAAGACATTAGCGAGAACGAATTTAAGGGACAAACGAAAGACATGGTACAAATATTCCAAAGTAGATTGACACTAGTTCCATCACTAGCTAAGGCTGGAATGTTCTAGCACAACGATGTTCGGGAATAGAAAAAAGCGAGTACGCAAGGGGGACGATAATGATAACGTTCGGAAAATTTTGAAGGAAAGAAAGAGACCTCCCCGAAGTGTGATGAAACCCCATAAGGTCAGTTGAACATTTGAGGACGAATGTTCTAAAGGGGGGAAGGATGTTATATCCTGCATTTTCAAAGCATGAGCGTGACACGTGCTTCCTCAAAAAAAAAAATTGAATTGACAATCATGTTGTTGCTACATAATTTAAACTCAAGTTGATAGTGTTGTATCCCTATTTTTGAACGTCGGATTATTTGTAAGGCGAGGTGGGGCCCACCACATCGAGATTTTTGGAACATCGAAAAGTCATATGAATCACATATGTGAAGTTAAACACAACTCACGAAGGACCCTTGGGCCAAATCAAAGTAGAAGCCCTCCAAACGAATATTTTTAAGAAAATGTTTTCGGGTGACCTGACTTCGAGGGGAAAAAATGGTATTATAAGTTTAGAATTTGGAAAAATATCAAGAAATATAAGTTGTAGATAATTCAATTAGCTTTCCAACCATAGGTCGTGGGATCCAAGGTGACGTCTAAACAAGGAGATATGAACGTTTTAAGTCGAAAGGTCGGTGGGCTAGGCCCAACTCGGGCCCAACCAGGTTAGGCCCATGACCCATGTTATATAAGTGATATTTTAGCACTTCCCTCCTCATTTTCAGACCTGGAACAACCAGAAAATTCTGGAGATAGAGAGAAAAAAAGCCTTGGAGAAGAAAAATCAATTTTGACCAAAATCGAGACTCAGAATCCCAAAAGGCTTAAGGAAAAGTGTTGTACGTTGCGTTGTCTTCAATTTGAGTTAAAAATCAACCAAGGAGGAGGGTGATAACGTGGTGGCTGAATTCTTAAGGTATGGATAAGGCTCCTTTTCATTGCTAACAAGTTTATTTAAAGTTTTAACGAATTAGAACGGGAAAAATAGCGATATAAATTCGTCCGTTGGTATTGTGATGTAAAGGAAAGAAGAATGGTTAAGTTGGCATGAGAATCTATTGTTAAGTTGTTGTAGGAAATTATATGATTTTATTCTAGTTTTATGTAATTATGAAAATGAATTGCTAAGGTGCAAATTATGGTTGTCGCTAATGAATTTGGGAGATGAAAACGTGTTATGAATATTTATGTCGAAGAATGGAGGTTTCGGATGAATTATGGCTTTGGTGGAATTTTTGTATATTTAGCAAATAATTTGTAAGAGGACATGAAATACTTCCGAATTGTGTTGGAATGATCTTGATTAGCAAAAGAATATGAAAACATTGATATTGGTTTGGAAATGCGAAGTTAGATTGGAAGTTGATATGTTATATAGAAAAGAGGACAATATATGTTAGAATGCGTTTCAATTCGATCGATGTTATTGGTATTGTTGTTGGTTGGGTTGTTGATATTTGGAGCCGAGTTAAGTCTCGGGGATGTTATATGTAAAGGGGAGATGCGCGATTTTACGTAGACAAGTATTGGTTAAGATTGAATTCTTAAAGCTTTATGATTAATATTTGGTAAATGTGACCAATTGTAGATTTTGGAGGAAACGGGATGTCACGACCCAACTCCGTAGGCCGCGACACGTGCCCTAGTTGGGCACTCGTACGTACCTTACCCTAAAATTAGCAAAATGTTAAAAATAAACGGGAACAATAATTCAATCAGATCAAGCAGATGTAACGCACGAGGCCGATAAGGCCGTTATAACACATAGATACGCCACAGTCGTACGTAAAACTCACGAACATATACAGAACCCACACCACATGTCTACAGACCTCTACAGAACCAAACATAATCATATGACGGGACAGGGCCCCGCCGTACCCAGAATAAATACGTACATATGTAGCAGAAAATTTCATATCAAATATGGGCTCCGACAAGGAGCAACACTTCAACGAGTGACGGATAATCTAGCGGCGGATCCTCAAATCGGTCGTACGTACGCGCGGCACGAAACGCGGCCCGAAGAAGGGGGTCAGTACGGAAAATGTACTGAATATGTAAAGCAGAAAATGTAATAAACAAAACCATAATCGGAACAGAATGTGCGGAAACGAACGAGATGCATAAATAATCAAAAGTGCGTATCAGAAATCATAAGTAATGCATGCAGAAAAACATATGCAAAGGCCGGCCCCGCTATGGGACTCGGTGAACGGAGCGGGCGCTCCCCCTCCGTCCGCGCCAAAACACATCATACTTGAGTGGGGAATATCTCAGAAACCATCGAACATACCAAGTGGCCACGACGGAGAACATAATCGACGGATATCGACGATAAGCGTACATGGCACATCATACACCACAACCCGTATGCGTATATACCCCCTCGCACGGGGCACGGCGAACAATGCGAGGAGACATACGCTTGAGAACATATCTGGCCGGGCTCGGTGTGGGAAACATTGAGGCATCCACGAGTGGAGTAGTGAGAAACTAATGCAATAAAAATACCATAAAAATTTTCGGAGACTCGATGAGGCATATCGGATAACGAATCAAGTCAATGAAAACGAAGCTGGTCATAGTACGTACCTTTCGGACATCACGGCGGATTATGTCAAACAGAACTTTCAGAGTCGAAGTACATATCAAAACGTTTCCTAGGACTTAATGGAATATTTAAAATGATTTTTGTTTAGTAACTAAAACATTTCTTAAAGCCGCTCGAAGACAAATCGTACGTACAAAAGAGTAAAATCGAAATAAGGGGCCCGCCTCGGTCAATTGAGGTGGCGGACGTAAATTTTAATCATTGGGCTTCATAAAGTTATTTAGGAAAGTTTCGAAGCGATTCGGGTTCATTTGCAAGAAATACGAAGGTTGAAGCGTTCTTATATCCAAAAACAAGCTTCATGATTCAATTATCTTGAATGAATAGTATTTAAAATCAAACTCGAATTCCTAGGAGCGAAATTATCCCAGAAGTACTGTTTCGGCCTAATAGGTCTAGGACGTGCCAAACAAAGAATAGGGGTAGCTTTACATACCTTTCTTGTCCTTGCACTTGCCAAAGCTTCAATCCGTTTCGTCGAAATACGCAAATGGTCATCTTTACCTAGTTACTATTCATGCAAGCTAACATTTCAACCTTTGGTTTCTATACGCTACCGAAATTTCGGCGGCACTTCCCCTATAAATACGCCACCCGAGAATTAAACTCGGCCAATTACATCAACACAATACCAACCAAACATTCTAACAACATTACCATTCAATTCAAAATATATCATAATGCCAATAACTCTTATCCAAATATTCCAACAACATTCCAACTATATTCAATTCAACTTCATATATTCAAACTAACATCAATGCTTACATATCCAAATAATAATCGAGGCCATTCAAATACGATTTAAGAATGTTCAAGTGATTCATACAATATTCAAGACAACTCAAACACTAGGCCATCTTACCCGAAATCTTGCAACTACATTGGAACATCACAACACATTTTCTTCCTTCAAAATTCACAAACTACATCAACAAACCATTCTTTAACAACATTATTCTTACAAATTCAAGAAACTACATTAAAGCCACATAAACCCTTAAATCAGCCCACCTAATTTTACTTCAACTTAGGATCATTAAACTTCATTTTTACATCATATAATGCACGACGACAACAACCAAAACATCATATAACATTAGCTCACTATGGCTGCCCCAAACCAGCCCCTATACGACCAACATCATCATGTACAATTTCATGAGTTTCATTCCTTTTCTACACACTATATCAACACACAAACATGCTACATTCAATGAATTCATCACCCTTAAACATACATCACACACAAGCACGGCCAAACATCACTATCCACGGCTCAACTTCAATGTCCATATTTTCATCATTTTCATTCGTTTCAACACATTACAACACAACTAAGAACACTAAATGAAATCAATTCATCATGTCTTACAAAAACAGCCCACTATTTGGCCATAGCCTAATATATACACGGCCACACCAACATCCACATACCCATATATTTCATTGTATTTCACATACTACAACACACATAACCCATCTATAACACATGAAAATAGGATTAGAACTCACCTCCTTTCACTCCCTCCTTCATTCGGCTAGGATGAAGTTTTGCAAAAACAAGAGCTTTGCTTGATTCAACAACCATGTCATGTTGTTTAGCACCTTGCAAAGAGTAGAAAACATGGAAGAGAATAATTTTTTTGTGAAGAATTCTCCGTAGCCAATTCGGCCGACCCTGTTAGAAACGACTCCTCTTTGTTTTTCTCCATATTTCTTCATCTTTCTAGAGTTTGGAAGATGACTAAATGTTGACTAAGTCATCTTATAATATAAGTGTCATGGTCCACAAGTCATGTGCAAGTCACATGGCTTTTAATTTCATGAAAATAAATTCTCCAAGTCTTCACTTTGGCTCCATATTTCATGAAACACTCGTTCCCATAATTCCACTTTCGACCCCACGTTTTTTCTTACTATCCCATTCAACAAATTAACAAGCAACTTATGCTTTAAAATAAAATCGTGGTTAAAATTCTCAACTTTGCGTCTCTGAATAGTCTTGTCCTTAACTTTTCATAATTAGCTCGAAACGTCCCGACGTACAAAAGTGCGGGATATAACACGGGATTTGAATTTGGAAAAGCTTAAGAAGCGGAAAAGGTATGTAAGGCTTACCCTTTCTTTCTCTTGGCATGTCCTAGATATGCTAGGCTTGAATTTGGACCTCGGGGACAACTCTACTCTTCGGAATCACGTCGAAATTGTCCTTTTTCTTTCGGTGGAATTGGACCAATTATGTTGCTAAGGGTTGGAAAAGTTGTCTAAATACCTAGAACTTGAACAAATGGGACCCGACTACCTTAAAACTATCATAAATGATATTATGAAGTGTAAAATACGTAAATTGTGTACGCCACCTCATTTGACCCGAGGTAGGCCCACAATCCCCGAGACCTAATTGTACTGTTCTATTTGCCTTATTTTCGTAAGATAATTAAGGAAACTTTTGACTATTGTTCCGAATTTGATATAAGTATCTGGTAACTCAGATATGAGCATTCCGGTTCGACCATTACGATATAAATGCTTGGTACGGACGATCGATTTGAATATTTTGGTATAAGCATTCCGATGTAAATACTACGATTTAAGTATTCGATATAAGTATTCAAAATAAATATTCGATGTATATGTTCGACATCGGTATTCGATCTAAGTATTTTGGTATAAGCATTACGATATGATAACTCCGATATGAGTACTCCGGTGCGAGCGTACGATATAAGTATTACGCTATGTGTATTTGGATATGAGTCGTCTGATCCGAGTATTTTAATATGAGTATGCTCTATAAGCGTTAATGTTCTTCATGTACGATCTCGGATCGCTTAAACAGTCCGAAGAGGTTTTTGTATTCCAAACGCTTATAACTTTCCGATACTAACTCGGAAGAACCCGAAACTCGTTTCCGAGCCTTCGAATGTTGGTAAGTGTACGTATTCATCGAGTCTGGATTTATGTGCATATGGTTTCTCACGACTACTGCTCGTGCATGGCTCAATGTATCTTTCACGAGTCCCGGGCCGGGGCATGTTATGTTCTCGTGCGTACTCTACGGTATGATTCGATTCACGAGTCCGGGCAGGGACATGTTCTCGTGCGCATTCGCATTTGTTATACCCGTACTTTGTACGTCGGAATATTTTAAGTTGTTTGCGACGAGTTAAAGACAAGGCTATTTTCCAACTTTGTTTCAAGATATAAGTTGTTTATGAATTTTGTTGAATGGAAATATCAAGGAATTTGGGGTTAAAAGTGAATTATGAAAAGTTAGACATTTTATGAAACATGGGACCAAAAGTGAATTATTGGGAAGTTGGACATTCCATGCAAACTTGGGGGCAAAAAGTTAATTCCATGAAGTTGGCCAATCCATGAAATTATGAAGCCATGTGGCCGGCCATGTGGTTATGTGGGCCATGGCCACATGGTTGGCTAGTATGTGAAATAAAAGATGACAAGGTCATCTTATTTCATCACCTCACCTCTAGAATTTTCAAGAAAAAAATGGGAGAGCCAACACGGAGGTGTTCGGCCATGGCAAGAGAAAAAGAAAGATCAAAAATCTTTACCCCAAAAATAATTCCTCCTAGTTTTCTTACCAATTGAAGGGTGCTCTTTAACGTGGGATAGTCGTTAGAACAAGCAAGTTCTTTATTCTTGCAAGAAAAGTCAAGTTGGCCGAGTGGTGAAGCTACATGGAGAAGGTGAGATTCAATCTTATTTTTCTTATGTTGTGAATGGTTTGCATGTGTTGTGAAGTATGGAAATGAATGAAAATTATGGAAATATGGATGTTAAAGTTGAGTTGTGAAAGTTGAAGGTGGGCCGTGTGTTGTGTGTGTTGTGTGATGGTAGTGATTTAATTGTATACAACATGTTTGTGTGTTATTGTAATGTGTAGAAAGTGAATGAAACTTATGGAATGGTGTAGGTTGAGGAGTGGCCGTGTAGGAAATTTGTTTGGTATGTAAGAAATGAGTTGACGTTACCTAGTATTTTGGTTGTCGTCGTTATGAATTTTATGACGTAGGAAAAAGGTTTAATGGTTCAAGATTAGAATTGTGGTTGTGCGGGCTGTTTGGCTAGCCAATGTGAATAAAAAAAATATGCCTCCTTATATTTATGGTAATAATGTTATTAAATGCGCGAATTGTTGGTGTCGTTGATTAAATTGGAAGAAGAAAATGTGTTAGTGTTGTTCTCGGGTTTGGAAGTGATTTCGGGTAAGTTGGAGCTTTGTTTGGGTTGTTTAAAATATCGTATGAATCGTTTAAAGCATTCTCGAATATTGTCTAAATGGGTTCGGATTAGTAATTGAACGTATGGATGGTTATGTTGATTTGAATGCAAGCGGTCGAATTGAAAATAATGAAATGTTGGAGTATGTGAGAAAGAGTTATTAATGTTAAAGTGCATTTGAGATTGATTATTGATATTGTTATTATGTTTGTTGGTATTGTTGTTGTGTTGGCCGAGGTTGAATCTCGGGGTGTCATATTTGTAGGGGAGGTCTTTGCCGAAATTTCGGTAGGCAAATACTAAACCCAAGTTGGAAGTTTGAACCTCATGAATAGTAATTGGTTAATGTGACCATTTGTAGGTTTTGGACGAAACGGGATTCGGATTTTGGCAAGCGTAAAAGACAAACAAGGTATGTAAAGCCTGCTCTTTCCTTCTCTTGGCATGTCCTAAGTATGTTAGGCTGAGATTCGAGCTTTGAGGACGACTCTACTCCTCGGAATCCGAGCTTCATTTTGACACTTTTTCATTCGGTAGGCGAATTGGAAATGTCCTGTTGTTGAAATATTTGCTCAAACACCCGTAGTCCGCCTAAATGATATTGGAGGGCCTTGGATCCTTGTCTACGACCTCGCCAGGCCTAATGACCATAGTTTGGGGTCCGCCGCCTCAATTTGATCGAGGTGGGGCCCACGCGTTCAGAGATCTTCCTATGTCGCTCTATTTGGTATATTTGTGTGATTTTGAAAAAGAACTTTTGGCTATCGCCCCGATTACTATAAAATAGTTATTTTAACTACCTCATTGAGTTTGATAATACATTTTGACACATAAGAACGATTTCGAGAAGATTGTAACCATTGTATACTAATTAAGATAAACACCTGAAACTTGTTTTATGCACTTGCCGACGTTAGTAAATATATTTGGTCACCGAATTTGGAAGGCAACTTAATTATTTATTTACTCATATGCATGTGGCCTTGACACGTGATTATGATCTCTAAAGTTCAGTTTGATATGTTTTCGAATAATGTTTGAAAAAGAACCTGATTTAACTATTGTCTTGGCTTTGAAGGAATGGTGTGCTTTGGTTGTTCTGTTGAGTTTGTAATAGAAGAAATTATATACGTATGGCTGCTTACGATTCTGCTCGTGTGTATTGTTATTACCTCTTTCGCCGAGTCCGGGCCGGTATGTGTGATATTGTCCATTTGGATACTTGACCATGGCCGCAATGCCATGAATATTGGATACTTGGCCCGCGGCATGCGTACGTGTGATATCGTCCGTTGGATACTTGACCGCGGGGTGTGACATGACATTTGGATTCTTGACCGCGGTATGTATGTAAGTGTAGCTGTGTATATTTGTGATGGGTTCTGGCTTGCGGTATACTTATATATTTGCGATATTAAACATTTGGGTTCTTTGGTATATTTATATATTTGTGATATTAACATTTGGGTTCCTGGCGCGGTATACTTATATATTTGCGACATTAGTATTTGGGTTCTGCGGTATATGTGTGTGTGTATGCATGTATGTGATATTACCCATTGGGTTCCGGCGCGGTATGTGTGTATGATTTGTGTATGTATGACTTGGATGTCGGTGTAAGTACGTTGGTATTTGGACTAGTATGCTCGCGTTGGTACACTTTATTTCATCTTGTATTTTACGCTTTACATACTCGGTACATATTCCGTGTGGCCCCACTTCTTCGGTTTGCGTTTCATGCGCGCGGTACCCACGGATGAGTAGATGATGTTAGCGGAAGGTGTTCCGGCTGGTTGCGAGCTCCATTTCCTCGGAGTCTTTCTTGCGAGTCGAGAATGCTTTGTATGGTATTCGGAGTTATGTTAGAGCTTTGCGAACGGCGTCGTGTGTATGAGATGTCGTTTGTAGCGGCTATGTAAGCCGATGTTTCAGTACGCATTGTGTTATGAATTTCATGTGTTTATAGATTTGGTTATGGTCGCAAATTTTATTTGATTTGAAAAAGACGAAGAGTATGTTTGTGTTTCAAAAAAAAAAAATTCCTTCTGCATTTTGACGTGTCCTGTGGGCCCAGTATGACTATGTGCGGTACGAAAGTCTGCGGGTTCGCTCGGCCCTAGGTAAGGGTCGGGTGCCCATCACACCCTATCGGATTCAGGGTGTGACAGCATTGTTCACCGAGCCCCTCTTACTCGCGGGCCGGGACACGTTATCGTATATGCTTATGATGATATGGGGATGGCGGCCGGGATGGCATATAATGATTATTCACGAGACCCGCAGTAGAGGGCCGGGACACGTTATGTATACTTGGTACATGATTACGATATGCATGATTCCATATTACCCGAGTCCCTTAACAAAGGGCCGGGGACACGTTATTTGCATATATGACATATGATTCCGTTACGCCATGATCCTATTCACCGAGTCCCTTATCGTAGGGCGGGACACGTTATACGCATATGTGATCTATGATTTTGACATGCATTGATGAGTTTATCCACCGAGTCCCTCACGGGGACGGCCGGGACACGTTAGACGCATATGTGATATATGACATCATCGAACGTACTCGTACGTATTCATCCGATATATGTCATCTGCGAGCCTTCGTACGTTTTGTACTTCGTCCGATATATGCCGGTATCGAGCATTACGCACGTTACGTATTTCGTTCGTTATATGACATCATACGGCATTACATGCGTTCGCACTCCGTCGACGTGTGACATCACCGGTGCACTCGTAATTTTTGCCTTCGAACATGCAATACGTGATTGTAAAATAAGCATTTCGGTACTACCGAACCACTCGTTTACTCCGTACTCCTTACGATATATGAGACGGTATGTACGATTTGTGTACGAAAAATATAAGCGTCGGTATTTTGTGTAATGTATTTATCTTTTAACTTTGTCTATTTCGGTTATAGTTACTCGTACTTTGTCTTGTATACCTTACATACTCGGTATATTAAAATCGACCCCTCTTCTTCGGGCACTGCGTTTTCACCGCGCGGTACTCCCGGATGGGGCCGAGGTTATTATAGAAGATGTGCCGGCGGAGTTGGTAAGCTCCATTTGCTCCCTGGAGCGCCGAGTCGAGTACATATGTGATGGTTTCGAATTTGTGTTAGAGACTTTGCGAGGAACGAGCGTCGTGGGTATTGGTTGTCGATCTATAAGCGCTCGTCGGCCGATATGTTGGTCGTGTTATATCTTTTGAATTTTGTATGATTATAGGTTTGTTCGGTTTGGAAGCTACGAGAAAGAATGTTTCGAAAATTTTACTATGCATTTATCTTATCGATTTAAAAAGTTTAATGTGATTGTATGTGCAGCAAGAGTCTGAGGATTCGCTCATTTTAAGTAAGGGTCGGGTGCCCATCACACCCTAGGGATATTAGGGTGTGACAGTCGGGGTCCTATCCCAACTCATATGATTCAGATGTTTATTCTTAGAGACTTTGCGAACAGTGTCCTGTGGTTAGTATGTTAAGATGTCATGTGTTGAGTAAAGTGACCATGTAGGCCGATATGTCAATTTGACTTACTCGATTTTTGATTAATTGAGTATTATTGCTCACAAATTTCTATGGTTTGACTGAAAGTACTTTATTATACTTTCAAAAAATTTTATATGTCCAGTCTCACTATGTGAATGCCAGAGGGTTCGCTCAACTCTAAGTAAGAGTTGGATGCCCATCATGCCCTGATGGGATTGGGGTGTGACAAAGGAAAATACAAGAGTAGGGATTGAAATTATGAATCTTGAGATGTGACAGATATAGACTCTAAAACAAAAAGTGAGAGTTATGCAAAAATAAGTCTAATAGAGAGTAAATAAATGAACAAAAATCGAGCGATTATCTGAGATTGTACTGAAAATCATTCGTGAAGACATTGAACAACATGACATTGGGAGCAAATAACTCGAGAAATATTGTAAAGGATAGCGACACTATACTAGAATAGAGGCAAAGGAATTGACAGTAGAGTCATTTGTTAATGAAATTGCGATTTATAAGTGACAAACAAGAAGGGACATAAAGTTTTCTATAGTAGAATATAAGATGTGATGATCAAGGGACAAATAAAGGAAAGAAAAGAGTATGATGAGATAAGTTACAACAGATAGACAAAAGAGTTTTGCTAAAAAATAGAACGAACCAAAGGAAGGGAGGTTTACGAATAAGATTAGATGTTCATACACGAATCACACAAGGACGGTTATGTAACCTGCAAGTATGTACATGTCGAGAATGAAACTAATTAGGTACTTAAAAAGAAGAGTAAGAGGTAAGCAAGAATCTTGTGTTTGTGATAATCCGAATCGATTTGAGAAAAATATGCAGTAAATTGAGTCGAAATGTTGAGTTGGAATTATCATTAAGGACAAATACAACTATTCCTACGAATATGATATAAGTATATGTTATATGTTTCCTACAATAGCCCTGGGGTGTGTTAGATTACTTATGAATTCGATACGATCATTGAATAAAGGGGGTTTTACCAGAAGAATATTACGCCTTGGAACTTTCATTTTTATATCATTGTGGTTATAGCGAATTTCCAACAGTTTACCAAAGGATTATGAAATTCTCAAAAATTATGAAGCCTTTAATGAGTCGACGATGGACACCTACGACAGGATATCTCAGATTGAATTTACCTAGACTCTACAGATGTGAATCAATACCATTATCATGGTCATATGTGGTGTCATATATTAGTGATGGTTAGGCTTCATAATTTTCGAGAATTTCATAATCGTCTGGTAAACTGTTGGAAATTTGCTCTAACCACAATGATACGAAAATGAAAGCGTAATATTCTTAGTAAAACCCCTTTATTCAATGATCCTATCAAATTCATGAGTAATCTAACACACTCCGGGGCTATCGTAGGAAACATATAACATACTTATATCATATTCAAGTAATTGTCCTATTTGTCTACTTAATGATAATTCCAACTCGACTTTTCGACTCAATTTACCATATATTTTCCCTCAAGTGACCGAGTATCCAAAAATACACTATTCTTGCTTACCTCTTACTCCTCTTTTTAAGTACAATTGGTTTCATTCTCGACATGTAAGTACTTGCAGGTTACATAACCGTTCTTGTGTGATTCGTGTATGAACATCTAATCTTATTCGTAAACACTTTGTGGGTTCGTTCTATTTTACGTATCGATACATGCAAAACTATTGTAACTTATCTCGTCATACTCTCTTCTTTCCTTTATTTCTGCCTTGATTATCACATCTTACATTCTATTATAGAAAACTTTATGTCCCTTCTTATTTGTCACTTATAAATCGCAATATCATTAACAAACGACTTTCGTAAATTCCTTTTGCCTACATTCGATATAGCATTGCTATCCTTTACAATATTCCTTGAGTTATTTGCTCCCAATGTCATGTTGTTCAAGGTCTTTATGAATGATTTTCGAGTACGATCTCGGATACCGCTCGATTCTTGTTCATTTATTTACTAGCCATTAGACTCGTTTATAACTCTCACTTTTTGTTTTAAGTCTATATCGACACATCTTAGGATTCATCGTTTTCAATCTCTACACTTGTATTTTCCTTACTTGCTTCCCCAAGGGTCTTACTTATACCATTCTCAAATTCGTTACCTCACTTCCAATCTTGAATTCATATATCCCTTTCCTCTATTCCCTTATTATACTGCATCATATTCACGCCATTTCCCATAATTTATAGCTACAGTAATTCATGTGTGAAGTCTTAACATACTCATTTTGCAGTTTTGTGGTCAACTAATACAACCAACATAGCAATCCAAACAAGGATGTATTTTACTTAGCTCAACCGTTAGTTATGAGTCAATGTCTAAATCCGCTCCAATTAACAACTTCTGTCCCATAGGGATACTCAAAATAGTAGTAAGTGTTGCTAGCTATCGGTGTCATCCATGTAATGTCACTTATCCTATTCTTCAATACTCAGAGTTCACTTATAGTGTCATCTTTCCCTTTCCTTCCCATCTCAAGTTATTCCTCTTTTTCCCGTAATTGACTTATAGTAATCGTAAATGCATTTTCCTTTAAACCCGTCATCTTTGTTTTCAAGGATCTAAGTCTCATGCGCAACTAATACCTCTTATGCCTCATACTCTTTTACTCTTGTGTTGCACTCAACATTGATTTCAAAACCAATCATAATCATATCGTACTTGTCGTTGATGATATCCTTGCTTTATCGCTTTATCGTCGTACGGTAAACTCATAACTCATGGCCACATCTTTCTTTCCAACTTATTCCTTTATATACTTTACTCGCTCTATCGTGGCATAGGATATTCGTAGGAGATGCATGACACAAGAACGGATACGCGGAAACGAGAAATTAAGAAGATAAACAAAAGAAAAAGAAAAGATAGATAATTTGACACAACTTAAGATTCAATTTAGCAACCAAAGTTATATGAACTAAGACCTCTAAATTATCATCAAAAGAAACACCAAATTCTTAAGTTGACCTCAAGGGAATCGAATCCCAAGCAACCAACCTCTCAGCAACACAAGAATCAACAAGAGCCTGCAAGGCCTCTCGCCGAATTCTCTCTCTAGAGATAACCCTAAAACACTCAAAATATTCATAATTCATCAAAATCTAGCCAAATCCAATGAAAGACAAGCCATATATACAAGCTAAATAAAGAAGACTAATAGGCAATTACAATGCTACCCTTAATGAAGTAAGGGCCTTGTTTGGCTAGTCTTGCTGTAGTCTTGATTAATTGGCCTTCAATGGCCAAACACGACCCTCCTTGCATAGATGACCCTCTAATCAACCTTGCATGCATGGCTTTCTTGCAAGAATAACCTTCGCTTGCACAAATAGTGACTCGATTTTGTCCCGAGTTTGCAAGTCTAGCCAATTTACAGAAATGTCCCTGTTTGCACGTTTGGCCACATTGCGCATTTGGTCCCCTTTCTAGTAGCTTCTTCTTCAATCAACTCCCAAGCCACCTTCCACACATCATAAGCCATTTTGTGTGGCTTGTGAAGACCTCAAGGCCTTCCATGCCATCCTTGTCATCCACGCCGCTTGTAGAGTTTGAAGTTCCATGACTTGGCCTTGGGTGGATGTCTTAAAGTAAAGTGTGCCAAGTTCCGATCGTATCATCCTTCCCTTCTTCAAAAGGATTCATCCTCGAATTCGAACCTAGCAAAACCCAAGGGAAGACATATGAAAACATCTTTCCTCAAGGATTGAGGGTTAGCACCTATTATGATAATCATATTCATGCCATGGATGAACAAACTTGTGGTACAACCACACATCTATGACAATCATGACTAACATTTGCACACATGAGGTATCAAGAAGTTGATTCCTCCAAGGTTCATGACATAAGGATAGAGTATTAAAACCATATGGATTCAAATACGAAGTATACGCACCGACGGTGGTTATTTGACATGTATCATAATGTCCAAGCAAGAACACTCTCATTTTTCAAACAAGGACTCCCCCGATAGTGCTGCGCAAATCTCACAAGGTGTCACCCGGATCAAGGGGACGAACATCCATCTAGTATGGTCGAAGAACACAATTAGCTAGATCATAAGAGCCTTCTCCCCACTTAAGATGCCTCACATGTGCTCAAGAATGTCAACGTATGCAAATAAGTAATAAGAAAGGTATCCGTAAAATAACTTCCTCATCAATATCACTCCCCAATGTAACCTGTACATACGGTTCAAGGACAAGGTTATCCAAGGGGGCTATATGAAGTTGAACATGAAAGGAAAATTTGCAATTTCTAGACAAGAATCACCTTCTTTTGTAACACTTTCCTTTCCCACAAATGGATCACAATTCCTCAAAGGAAGATCTCCATCATGGGAAAGAGTGTCTTAATTCCATAGTGGGTTACATATCACATTATTATCTCCAAAGGAAACTAAACGTTCAACATTACCAAACACCCCACTAGGTTCATCACTCTCAATAGTCATGTCATCCTCAAATAAAACATTATCCTTTACAAGAGAGTAATCCATGAACAATAAGGAGCCAAAGAATGTCATTTCACTCTCAAAAGAACCAATGTCATCTTTCGTACACATTTTCGCTCACATGACTATCTACATGACACACATCACCACTACAAATTGGAGTCTTATCACATGACACTAAAGTACGATCAAGAGACCCATTTTGACATGAAACACACAAGGGTGAGATGTCACATTCTTTCAATTGACCAACTATATCAACATTATCACTAACTAGAGGTACATTAAACACGTCACAGGATCCTCGAGTAGTGAATTATCATTACAAGCAAGTTGATCACCACTAGTTGGTAGTATGTCAAACTCGCAAGAATTACTAACATGATGATCACATGACATTGTACTACCATTTAATTCACAAGTGTCAACACTAGGTGTACTCAAATCAATCTTGCAAGAATGATGTGATTCTTCGAACTAACAAAGAACCAATCGACCAGGATCTTGTTCTTGAAGCGGTTTGATGGGCAGATTTAAGAAACGGATGTATCTCAAGTTGTAGGCGTAGGATAAAAGTGATTCAAAAACTATGTGAAAGATGATGATTTGAACTATAAAAATAACTATTGAATCATTTAAATCAAGTAAGTATTGAGGGCAAAAAGATGGAAAGAAAATTAAGGTTAGGTATGAACTAGAACGAATTTTAATCAAGAAACGCGTTCTTGAATGATCAAGAACAAATAAAGTTCCTAAGTCACCACTTGAAATCAATTAACGTGATAAAGAAACACCACACGCAACTAAAAACAAGGTAAAGACTATCACCACCTTGCTTGGAACCAAAAACAAGGATAAAGAACAAGAAATAGAGAGAATAACTCTATTGCGTAAAATTTAGGTTTATATCTAAAACGTGAATAGTATTTAACAAAGAATAAGAACCCTTTATATAGGCCTAGGGTCTCTTCTTTGATGACTACAAATCCCTATTCTACTCTAGAAAGGAAATAGCTAAAAACAAGGAAAGTAAAATCCCTATTCTACAAGGAAAGGGGAAAGTAAAACCTACTAGAACAAGGAAAACAACTAATCCTAATTTAAGAAGGAAATAATTTTAACTTGGCTTCTTGGGCTTGAAATCATCCTTGGGCTTCTTGAATTTGAAGACAAGTCCACATACCAATTCTTGGGTTCACAAGAGCTTGTTCTTGACGCCCTAAATAACAAAAGCCAAATATAGCTTCTTGATTTTCATCATTCTCCCTTGGTTGAGAAAGACTCGTCCTCGAGTCTGAAGGCTCAATAAATGGCGCAAGATCAACTACATTAAATATCAGGGATACCCCATACTCTTCTGGTAGCTCCACTCTATAAGCATTATTACCCAACTTTTGAACAACACGAAAGGGACCATCAGCTCTTGCTTGCAACTTTGGATACTTCTGTTTAGTAAACCTTTCCTTCCTCAAGTATACCCATACTAAGTCTCCCACTTTAAAGAGTTGTTTCTTTCTCTTCTTATCAGCTTGTTTTTTGTATGTTTTTGTTTGCCTCTCAATCTCTTGTAAAACTTTCTCATGAATTTTCTTCAACTCTTTAACTCTCTCATTAGCATCTCCACTAAAAGAATGATTTTGAAGGAGAGGAGATAATTCTAAGGGACCAAGAGGATTCTTACCATATACCACTTCAAAAGGACTTTTTCCGGTTGTTCGATTCATGGACTTGTTGAAAGCAATTCAGCTTATGGTAACAACGACTCCCACTCTCTTATGTTATTCTTAACTCAACTTCTTAATAAGGAACCCAAACTCCGATTGACTACCTCTGTTTGTCCATCTGTCTGAAGGTGATAAGACGAACTATACTTGACTACTCGTACCAAGCTTAGCCTATAAAGTACACAAAAAGTGACTTAGAAACTTAGTGTCACGATCTGAAACAATGCTTCTAGGAATACCATGCAACTTGACAATATGGTTAAAGAACAAAACAACCACATGTGTTGCATCACTTGTCTTTTTGCATGAGATAAAGTGGGCCATCTTAGAGAACCTATCTACCACGACAAAGATAGAATCCTTACCTTCTTGAGTTCTTGGTAATCCAAGCACGAAATCCATGCTGATATGTTCCCAAGGTGTTGTAGGAATTGGCAAAGGTTCGTATAACCCCTTATTGCTACCATGCATCTTTGCCCTTTTACAAGTTTCACAACGTTCAATCAACCTCAAAACATCTCGATTCAACTTGGGCCAATAGAAGTTTTCTTGAATTATCTTTGATGTCTTAGAATGGCCAAAGTGACCATTAATCCACCCTCATGTGCTTCTCTAACAATGGACTCTCTTAAAGAGCCTTGTGGTATGCAAAGTTGCTTGCCATAGTAAAGAAAACCATCTCTTATCAAGAACATTCTTTGTGGAACTTCCAAGCATCTCGTCCAAATGACTCCAAAGTCTAGATCAGCCTCATAAAGTTCCTTAATATGGTCGAATCCGAATACATTAGTTTGCATGATGGAAAGCACACATGGTCTTCTACTAAGAGCATCAGCAACTTGATTTAGTTTTCCCGACCTTGTGCTTGATCACAAATTGAAAATTCTGAAGGAACTCTACCCATTTTGCATGCCTCGCGTTGAGTTTTTGTTGATGATTAAGATACTTTAGTGCCCTCATGATCGAGAATATAGAACAAACTCTGCGGGCGCAAGTAATGACTCCAATGTTGCAAAACTCGAATAATAGCATAAAACTCTTTCTCAGGTGGAATACCTCGGCTTAGGTCCACCCAACTTCTCACTAAAGTATGCAATGGGTTTACCTTCTTGACTAAGGACTCCTCCAATGCCAACACGAAGCATCACATTCTACTTCAAATAGATCATTAAAGTTTGGTAACTGAAGGATAGGAGCTTGTGTCATCTTATTCTTGATCAATTCAAAACTCTTTTGGGTAGCTTCATTCCACTTGAATATGCCCTCCTTCAAACACTCAGTTATAGCAGCAACCAATGTGCTGAAATCTTTAATAAACCGTCTATAGAAGGACACCATTCCATGAAAGCTCTTTATGTCTGAAATTGACCTAGGAGTTGGCCAACTTAAGATTGCCTCTATCTTGCTTGGATCAGCTTGAATACCAGCACTAGTTACTATATAACCGAGGAAGCAAACGCTATCAGCATAAAAGATGCACTTCTTGAGTTGTGCATATAACTTCTCCCTCCTTAAGGTTTCAAAAACCTTCTCCAAATGTTTCTCATGTTCGACTTCCTCCTTGCTGAAACTAAGATATCATCAAAGTAAACAACAACAAACTTCCCTATGAATGGTCTAAACACATGAGTCATAAGTCTCATGAATGTGCTTGGAGCATTAGACAAACCAAAAGGCATTACCAACCATTCGTATAAGCCTTGGGTAGTCTTGAAGGCAGTCTTCCATTCATCACCTTCTCTCATACGAATCTGGGGATATCCACTCTTCAAATCAATCTTGGAAAAGATTTTAGCACTATGCAATTGATCAAATAGATCGTCTAACCTAGGGATTGGAAAGCGATACTTGATGGTGATTTTGTTGATTGCCCGACTATCAACACACATCCTCCAGGTGCCATTTTTCTTAGGAACAAGCAAAGCGGGTTTGACACGATGGCTAAGGCTCTCTCTTATTAAGCCCTCTCTAGTAACTCTTCAACTTGCCTTTGGAGTTAAATGCTTGTGGTGTGTAGGATTCATCCATAAGCGGTACTTTTGTTCGGCAAAGAAGCCCCGAGTACAAGGTCAATTTGATGTTGACTATCACGCATAGGTGGAAGTTCTAATGGGACATCCTCAGAGATCACATCATCAAACTTAGTAAGTAGCTTTTTGGATCGTGCATCTAACTCTTTATCCTCCTCTTGTGAGTCTTCTATAGCTACTGCAATATACAATGGCTCTCTTTTATTAATGTGGCCAACAACTTGTGATCTGGTCAATAGGGCATCACCCATGGGTTTGGTCTTCTTATTAAGCTCTCTTGGGTGCAATGGCTTCAAAGTTATTTTACGTCCATCAACAATAAATGAATAGGTGTTAAGGTATCCATCATGATGAGCACACCTATCATATTGCCATGGTCTACCAAGTAATAAGTGGTAAGCATCCATACTCATTACATCACACCAAATCTGGTCTTTATAGATTTTACCGATTGAAAAAGAGACCAAACATCTTTTTATGACCTTCATACCTCCACCATCTTGTAACCACTTAATGTTGTAAGGCTTGGGATATTTCTCGGTCTTCAAACCTAATTTAGTCACCATCTCTTCCGAAACAGCATTAGTACAACTTCCACCATCAATAATCACAGAACATACCTTGCCATGTGAAGTACACCTAGTGAGGAAAAGTGTTTCTCTTTGACATGGCTCTTCATATTTATGTCTAGCATGTAAGCTTCTCTGAATAACTAAACAAGCACCTTCATCGGCTTCAATTTCGGCATCCTCACGTTCCTCATCAACTTGATCAGATTCTTGGTTGTCTTCATGATCAGCCCCATCTTCTTCCTCAACTATCATAATAGGCTTTCGATTGGGACAATAGGCTTGTAGATGGCCAAAACCGTGGCACTTAAAACACTTTCTCCTAGTTGAATCCCCTTGAGGTTTCTTCTCATCAATCTTAGCATTAGTTGAATTAGAAGCATTACCTCTATGAATTGCCTTGGAATTCCCAGCACCAATACTATTACTCCCCTGGTTATAATAGTTCTTCTTGGGGTAAGATCTTTTTGTTATAGCCCGTATTTCGTACGTTCGGATATTTCGAGATAGTCGAGGAAAGTCGAGGGCAAGACCATTTCCAAAATTATTTTAATGTGCAAGTTGGTTGTGAATATTAATTATGAACATTATTAGTACGGAAATATTGAGAAAGGTTGAGGGTGGAAAAAGAAATTCATGAAATGGCTCATAGTAATATTGTGAAGGATTAGGGGCAAAATGGTAATTTCACGAAGTGTTCAAGAAAGTTCATGAAAGGGGGCCATATTTGTATTTTAAGAAAGTTTTAGGGAATGGAAAGAAGAAAGGAATTAAGTCATCCTTGGGGAAATTTAAAGAAAATTCTAGAAAAAGAAAAAAAGAAAAGAAAAGTCTAGAAAAAAAAAAAAAAAAGATGAGGGCATGTGCCCCTCACATGACTTGAGATATATATATATATATATATATATATATATATATATATATATATAAGTGAGGAGTCTTCTTTTAATTCAAGAGTTTGGAGAAAGAAAGAAAGAAAGAAAGGAAAAAAAAAAAAAAAAGGAGAGTTCGGCCAACAAGGCCATGGGAAAGGAACCAAGAAAAAATTATTTCCTTCCACTTTTCCTACCTAATGAAAGGTCCCTAGCAAGGTGGTGTAGTTAGTGGAACAAGAAAAACATTTATTCTAGCAAGTTACGAACTCTAGCCAAGTGAAGGGTTAAAGGAAAAAGGTAAGAATTCATCCTCTTTTGTATGTTATGGATGTTTGTGTATGTTGTCGAATGTGTAAATGAATGGAAAACATGAAACCAATGATGTGGTGTGTTGTGACCGTATGGGTGTGTGTGGTGTTTGGTCATGCATGTAATGTATTATGTAGAAAGAATGGATTAAATTGTATGTAGTATGTCGGCTGTTATTGTAATGTCAAGGAATGGATGAAGCTCGTAAAATATAGGTATGTAATGGGTGATGGCCGCATGGAAGTGATGATGGTAGAATGTGATGAATTAGTTTTATTTAGTGTTTTGATTGTTATAGATGATTTATATGTGATGAGGAATGTATAGAGAAGGATGGAAATGCATGACAATGTGTATGAAGTTGTTGTAACCGAATAGTAGGTGTTTTGGTAAGTTAGTGTAAATTGATTTTATTGGACGTTTTAGTTGTCGTCGTTATGGATCATGTAATGTAGAATGAAGGTTGTCGTTGAAGTTAACATAGATAAATGATAATAAAATGTATGGTTGTTGTCAAAGTTGAAGGTTCCGATGAAGTAGTATATTGATCAAGTTGTTGGAATAATATGTGAATTGAATTGAATGAATTGAATTGAATTGAATTGAATTGAATTGAATTGGATGGAATTGGATATTGAAGTGTTCTTTGGAATAATTGTTGGTATTGTTGATAGTTTGGCCGGGTTGAATTCCGGATTGTTGTTGATTAAAAATAAGCCGAGTTAGATTCTCGGGGGTGGTATATTTACGGGGGAGATCGTAAATTTCGGCAGACCATAAGTGAATGAACTTGAAAGGTTACGACAAGTATGTGGTTATGAATCTAACGACTATGTGCACTTTCTCGGATGTAGATTAGCGACGACAAGCATGGACAATTAAGCGTAGCTAATAAGGCGCGGCACAGGTATGTCAAGGCTCGTCCCTTTTCCTTCTATGGCATGAATCATACGTTGCGATTTTATGAATGCTCCCATAACGTCCTTATTTTCAAAAGTTAGAAGTTATGATTTCAAAGCATGATTTTCCTTCCTAAAGGTTTATGAATGTTTTCCAAAAATATCCATTTTTCTCCAAAATCCAAGTTTCACGATTTTTGAAAGTTTTTATGACCAAAACAACGGCTATGATTTTATGATGACAATGATGATGCTAGATATGAGAAAATGACTAGGACGAATATGCCAAGGATATGTTCGTACCATGAATACGACGATATGAAATGTTAAGCTAATTTTTGGATAATGACTATTTTAAAGGTTTCAAAGTATATGAAATGATATGTCATGACCCTGTTTTATGTTTTCCCGTGACGTTATCCTTGATTGATAGCCTCGCCTTATAATTGTTCCTTCAAGGTGAGGCAGGGCGATCCTGATTATTCATAATGTAATCGGAGGTTACCGACCTTACGTCACTCCGATAGAGTTGTAGTTTTCATTTGGGCTCTCATGCATGCTTTATTTTTACATATGATTTATTTTATGACACCGTGCCGTCCGACGGGCGGCCGGGCGTACACACCACCGGTGGGCGAATGATTATACCCGGACGCGGGAGGCCGGACGCGGGCTTATACACCGTTCCTATATGGACGGGCAGTTACACACCGATCCTACGTGGTCGGGCGTTTACTTATATATTTACATGTTTTTTCAAAAAAAAGCTAGCATGCATGGCATCCGCCCCAAAGGGCACTCGGATGACATTACTCCTTTATTCCATGGTCGCTCGAAAAGCGTTACACCGTACCTATATGGTCGGGCGTAGTCCACCGCACCTATATGGTCGGGCATTATACACCGCACCTACACGGTCGGGCGTTTACTTGCGTATCTATATAGTACTCCAAAAAGGTAAAGTTAACTTGCACAATATCTAACACGGTAGACAAACGAGTTACAGTTATACACTCTCTATGTTGTGTTTTATGTTCTCTATTATGATTTCGTGATATTATTCATGCCTTACATACTCGGTACATTACTCGTCGACCCCCTTTTGTGGGGCTGCGTTTCATGCCGCGCGCGGTACACTCGACAAGTAAGACGCTATTGTAGAAGACGTTCCGGCGGAGTTGGTAGACTCCATTTGTACCGGAGTGTCGCCGAGTCGATTATATGTCTTTGATGTCTTGTTCGAAGTTAGAGACTTTGCAGACAGAGTCGTGGGTCTAGTGTGTCAGTTTTGCAAATGGTTCCACTAGCCGATGTGTTTTTATTATACATTATATTACAGAGCCCTTATGTTTACAGATTGTGTTTAATTGGAAACGACAAAAGATTTTAGAAAGTTCTACTATGTATTTTATTTTGTTTAATCTAAGAATCCAAAGAAAGTATGTATGTAATAAGAGTCAGCGGGTTCGCTCGGCTCCGAGTATGGGGTCGGGTGCCCATCACACCCTAGTAAGATCGGGGTGTGACAAAGTGGTATCAGAGATAAAGCGAGGTCGGTCTAAGGGTTGTACGCAAAGTCGTGTCCGTAGAGTCCTGTTTATGGGTGTGAAGCCGGCCACATTTATAAAAAGGAGGCTGCGGGGCATCTAGGAATGGTTGACCTTCTTTCTGTCATTAGATCGTGTGATAGAGCCAAGTCATAAGAAATAAGATTCCTTTTGCTAATCGTTGATTTTCGCAGGCGCCCAGTATCGACGGAAAAAGGGCGAGGGGTGATGTGGAAGTCAAAAGAGGTAAGATGGGATGGATATATTTGTTCTGTTATGTGAAGCTGGGAGCCAGATAGGCAAATAGATATACACCGGGCGGAAAGTGAATATTGAGAAGAGAAAAGGGTAAAACGGTAATTACCAAAAGAAAGGACGTGTTACGAAAATGTTTCAGAATCGGTAAGACTTCGACTGATTTTAGATCATGTAATAAAGGTCATATGAGAAAGTGGACGCGAATATATCGGCATTAAGGCACCGGATTCCACCAAAGTTCCGAGGTTAAGCGTGCTCGGGTGGAGCAATTCTATGATGGGTGACCCCCTCGGGAAATAAACCAAAAGTTCTGATAATTGAGATACAAGAGACAAGTGAGAAGTTAGAGTAGCCTAAGGAAAACTAGAGTATATGGGATAGTTGGAGACCATAAGAAGACGCGTAGGACGAGGCAGACTTGCTCGGTGAAGAGACAAAAGTGTATCATAGCCCGGGAAAGTTGGATAGGCTTGAACAATGTTTGAAAGTATTTTGTGGGTTAGTGAATAATGTACATATATATATACATATATGAGTGTGTAGATATTTCATATGATTGTATCAATGGACAAGGGAGTCCCAGCAACCGGCGCTACGGTAAGGAAGGCGCTAAAGGTAAGTTGTTATTGTTCTACCACAAGCTTAAGACTTGAGAGTCTAGTGTGGAGATAGTTGCAAAGGAAAGAGAGTGAGTTCATGGAAGGCAAGGAGATCAACAGGTCGGGAAAGGTGAAAAGTAAGAAAGCTTAGTGAGGGAAACCTCGAGAGAAGCTATCGACAAAGCGCGAGATTGTTTGGGTAAGGACTCAAAGTAGACATGTGAAAAGGAATAGAAAGTGATAAAAGGAAACAGGAAAGAAGTGTACAAGGTTGAAAGACCCGATGAATAAGGGTGAAGAGAGAGCGAAAATTGTAAGGATTCTGTGCTAAGAACAAGAGTAGCGGAACACTTGCGAAATATGGACGTACAGCTACAGCACAGACGCGCAGTTAAAGAGGAATTATGGGCAAGTGAATTAAGCAAGTGAAAGGACGAATAATGGACGAAAGGGTATGGAAATAGAGACAAAATGCTGACATAGGCAGAAAGTAAGAGGAAAACTTAGGATTAGAAGTTTCCGATATGTTAGACGCAGAGTTGGGGAGGAAGGCGAGGAATAAGGTATAGACGAAGACCTCATAAAAGGACTGTTGGCATATAAGAAACCCCTTAAAGGGGGGGAGAACATATTGTAAGCTTCAAGTCCAAATGAAGGGAACTCATTGGCCTGGAGCCAGAGGTTAAAGCATATCGGCCTATCCAGTGAATACATGAAGGAAATAGGAAGGGGTTGGCGCAGTGGATTAGGAAACTTATAACATGGAATGAGGACCTCGTGTAAAGGAGTGAGGGAGTACAAGAGAATAGGGTGAAGATAAGGAATGGGTATAAAGAGAACGAAAAAGAAACCCCCGAAGTGCTACGAGACCCCATAAGATCGGTTGAACATTCGAGGACGAATGTTCTAAAGGGGGAGGATGTTATAGCCCGTATTTCGTACGTTCGGATATTTCGAGACAATAGTCGAGAAAGTTAAGGACAAGACTATTTCAAAATTATTTTAATGTGCAAGTTGGTTGTGAATATTAATTATGAACATGGTATTATGGAAATATTGAGAAAGGTTGAGGGTGGAAAAAGAAATTCATGAAATGGCTCATAGTAATATTGTGAAGGATTAGGGGCAAAATGGTAATTTCACGAAGTGTTCAAGAAAGTTCATGAAAGGGGGCCATATTTGTATTTTAAGAAAGTTCTAGGGAAAGGAAAGAAGAAAGGAATTAAGTCATCCTTGGGGAAATTTAAAGAAAATTCTAGAAAAAGAAAAAAGAAAAGAAAAGTCTAGAAAAAAAAAAAAAAAAAATATATATATATATATATATATATATATATATATATATATATATATATATATATATATATATATAAGTGAGGAGTCTTCTTTTAATTCAAGAGTTTGGAGAAAGAAAGAAAAAAAAAAAAAAAAAAAAAAAAAGAAGGAGAGTTCGGCCAACAAGGCCATGGGAAAGGAACCAAGAAAAAATTATTTCCTTCCACTTTTCCTACCTAATGAAAGGTCCCTAGCAAGGTGGTGTAGTTAGTGGAACAAGAAAAACATTTATTCTAGCAAGTTATGAACTCTAGCCAAGTGAAGGGTTAAAGGAAAAAGGTAAGAATTCATCCTCTCTTTTTGTATGTTATGGATGTTTGTGTATGTTGTCGAATGTGTAAATGAATGGAAAACATGAAACCAATGATGTGGTGTGTTGTGACCGTATGGGTGTGTGTGGTGTTTGGTCATGCATGTAATGTATTATGTAGAAAGAATGGATTAAATTGTATGTAGTATGTCGAGAATGGGCTGTTTTGGTGTTATTGTAATGTCAAGGAATGGATGAAGCTCGTAAAATATAGGTATGTAATGGGTGATGGCCGCATGGAAGTGATGATGGTAGAATGTGATGAATTAGTTTTATTTAGTGTTTTGATTGTTATAGATGATTTATATGTGATGAGGAATGTATAGAGAAGGATGGAAATGCATGACAATGTGTATGAAGTTGTTGTAACCGAATAGTAGGTGTTTTGGTAAGTTAGTGTAAATTGATTTTATTGGACGTTTTAGTTGTCGTCGTTATGGATCATGTAATGTAGAATGAAGGTTGTCGTTGAAGTTAACATAGATAAATGATAATAAAATGTATGGTTGTTGTCGAAGTTGAAGGTTCCGGATGAAGTAGTATATTGATCAAGTTGTTGGAATAATATGTGAATTGAATTGAATTGAATTGAATGGAATTGAATTGAATGGAATTGAATTGAATTGAATTGAATTGGATGGAATTGGATATTGAAGTGTTGCTGGAATAATTGTTGGTATTGTTGATAGTTTGGCCGGGTTGAATTCCCGGATTGTTGTTGATTAAAAATAAGCCGAGTTAGATTCTCGGGGGTGGTATATTTACAGGGGAGATGCTGCCGAAATTCCGGCAGACCATAAGTGAATGAACTTGAAAGGTTACGACAAGTATGTGGTTATGAATCTAACGATTATGTGCACTTTCTCGGATGTAGACTAGCGACGACAAGCATGGACAATTAAGCGTAGCTAATAAGGCGCGGCGCAGGTATGTTAAGGCTCGTCCCTTTTTCCTTCTATGGCATGAATCATACGTTGCGATTTTATGAATGCTCCCATAACGTCCTTATTTTCAAAAGTTAGAAGTTATGATTTCAAAGCATGATTTTCCTTCCTAAAGGTTTATGAATGTTTTCCAAAAATATCCATTTTTCTCCAAAATCCAAGTTTCACGATTTTTGAAAGTTTTTATGACCAAAACAACGGCTATGATTTTATGATGACAATGATGATGCTAGATATGAGAAAATGACTAGGACGAATATGCCAAGGATATGTTCGTACCATGAATACGACGATATGAAATGTTAAGCTAATTTTTGGATAATGACTATTTTAAAGGTTTCAAAGTATATGAAATGATATGTCATGACCTTTGTTTTATGTTTTCCCGTGACGTTATCCTTGATTGATAGCCTCGCCTTATAATTGTTCCTTCAAGGTGAGGCAGGGCGATCCTGATTATTCATAATGTAATCGGAGGTTACCGACCTTACGTCACTCCGATAGAGTTGTAGTTTTCATTTGGGCTCTCATGCATGCTTTATTTTTACATATGATTTATTTTATGACACCGTGCCGTCCGACGGGCGGCCGGGCGGTACACCACTGCGTGGGCGCGATTATACCCGGACGCGGGAGGCACGGACGCGGGCTTATACACCGTTCCTATATGGACGGGCAGTTACACACCGATCCTACGTGGTCGGGCAGTTTACTTACAGATATTTACATGTTTTTTAAAAAAATCTAGCATGCATGGCATCCGCCCCAAGGGGCACTCAGATGACAGATTACTCCTTTATTCCATGGTCTGCTCAGAAAGCGTTACACCGTACCTATATGGTCGGGCAGTAGTCCACCGCACCTATATGGTCGGGCAGTTATACACCGCACCTACACGGTCGGGCAGTTCACTTGCAGTATCTATATAGTACTCCAAAAGGTAAAGTTAACTTGCACAATATCTAACACGGTAGACAAACAGAGTTACAGGTTATATCACTCTCCTATGTTGTGTTTTATGTTCTCTATTATGATTTCGTGATATTATTCATGCCTTACATACTCAGTACATTACTCGTACTGACGCCCCTTTTGTGGGCGCTGCGTTTCATGCGCGCGGTACACTCGGACAAGTAAGAGCTATTGTAGAAGACGTTCTAGCGGAGTTGGTAGACTCCATTTGTACTGGAGTGCCTTTCCGAGTCAGATTATATGTCTTTGTGCGCTTTGTTCGAAGTTAGAGACTTTGCGAGACGAGTCGTGGGTCTAGTGTGTCAGTTTTGCAAATGGTTCCACTAGCCGATGTGTTTTTATTATACATTATATTACAGAGCCCTTATGTTTACAAACATTGTGTTTAATTGGAAACGACAAAAGATTTTAGAAAGTTCTACTATGTATTTTATTTTGTTTAATCTAAGAATCCAAAGAAAGTATGTAGGTAATAAGAGTCAGCGGGTTCGCTCGGCTCCGAGTATGGGGTCGGGTGCCCATCACACCCTAGTAAGATCGGGGTGTGACACTTTTTGGCTCCTTTTGCTGCTGTTGAACATTGATAGCAAGTTTTCGCACATCATTGAATGTCCAATAAGGTTGCAGTCGAATAGCATCTGCGATGGAAAGCCGCAACCCACCAATGTACCTTGCTATAGTTGCTCCTCATGTTCTCGAGTATCACACTTAATCATGAGATATTCAAACTCCCGAGTATAGTTTTTCACGGTCAGGTCTCCTTAACGAAGATTATGAAACTTCGAGATAGTTTTTTTCTTGTATGTATTAGGAATAAACATTCTACGTAGTTCTCTTTTCATCTTCTCCACGTTCGAATCTTTCACGACCTTCTCTTTCTCTTTCTCGTTTAAGATTCTCCCACCATAGTGATGCATATCCTTTAAGCTTGATGGCAGCAATCTTAACCTTTTTCTCCTCGAATAGTCCTTGAACTCAAAGATTCGTTCAACGAGTGAGTAACGATCCATAAACGCATCCCTTGGGCTTTCCATCAAAATCAGGAACATCAACCTTCACATCATCTCTTTTCTCCCTTATATGATTCCTCCTTCTTCTTGGATGATCAAATTCATCATCTTGTCGTCTCCTAGTAAAATCAGAAATATCGCTAGAGTTATCTTCATCAACATCACGAAAGGGATTAATATCAGACCCTTCGTCACCATCCTTAGGAATCCTTCGCCGTTCTTGCCTTTGGTAACGTCGAAGTTGTGTTTGTAATTGTTGTATGGTCCTTCTCATCTCTTCCATCTCCATGCCACGATCCGCTGCTCTTCCGTCATCTTCTTGAACCCAACGTCCTCTTCTTGCTTGCATATTATTAGCCATGGTACTCCTCAACTGAGCTCTGATATCAAATTGATGTGATTCTTCGAGTTAATAAAGAACCAATTGACCAGGATCTTGTTCTTGAAGCGGTTTGATAGGCAGATTCAAGAAACAGATGTATCTCAAGTTGTAGGTGTAGGATTAAAGTGATTCAAAAACTATGTGAAAGATGATGATTTGAACTATAAAAATAACTATTGAATGGTTTAAATCACGTAAGTATTGAGGGCAAAACGATGGAAAGAAAATTAAGGTTCTGGGTATGAACTAGAGCAATTTTTAATCAAGAAACGCGTTCTTGAATGATCAAGAACAAATAAAGTTCCTAAGTCACCACTTGAAATTAATTAACGTGATAAAGAAATACCACACGCAACTGAAAACAAGGTAAAGACTATCACCACCTTTCTTGGAACAAAAAACAAGGATAAAGAACAAGAAATAGAGAGAATAACTCTATTGCAAAATTTAGGTTTATGCTAAAAACGTGAATAGTATTTAACAAAGAATAAGAACCCTTTATATAGGCCTAGGGTCTCTTCTTTGATGACTACAAATCCCTATTCTACTCTAGAAAGGAAATAGCTAAAAACAAGGAAAGTAAAATCCCTATTCTACAAGGAAGGGAAAGTAAAACCTACTAGAACAACAAGGAAAAACAACTAATCCTAATTTAAGAAGGAAATAATTTTAACTTGGCTTCTTGGGCTTGAAATCATCCTTGGGCTTCTTGAATTTGAAGACAAGTCCACATACCAATTCTTGGGTTCACAAGAGCTTGTTCTTGACGCCCTAAATACCAAAAGCCCAATATAGCTTCTTGATTTTCATCAAAGAAGAATCAATTTGGTCATCTAAAGGATCAACTAGTGTTTGAGCACCCGCATTCGATAATGCACTATCATTCAAAGCACAAGTGTCAGCACTAGATGGACACAAATCGACCTTGCAAGAGGGATCAATTCGGTCATCAATAGGATCAACTAGTGTAGGGACACTTTCAACAATGACATTATCAAGACATGACAAGGATTCACTAGGCTCAATGCAAGGTAAACTAACTTTCATACTCAAATTGGCATTAAGATCACTCAACAAAGTAAGAGTATTAGGATAAGTTATTTTACCTTGAGACACCAAAGGGAAGCTCATTTGACCACGTGAATTAATGGTCTTGTCCGCCGTTCCTCCTTTCAACCACTTCCTTTTCAATGCCGCCCAAATCTCACTTGGGTTTCTATAGGTGAGGGAATATGTTGAATTTGTGGCATCTCACAAGAGGGACTTTGCTTCTTCCCTTTTTACTTTTTCTCTTGGGAAGTGGTTTTGCTCCTATAACCCTTTTTATGTGGTTCGGGATAATGGCATCTCAAGCTCTCTTTCATTGCATCCCAAGTAGTGATTAGATCTCCCCTCTTGCACGCCCAATAGTGTGCAAGCTTCTTCTCAAAGTCCCAATAGCCAATTTCATCTTCCTTTCTTGGAATAAACTAACTAAAGATCTCTTCCATCATGAACTCCCATTTCCACATACTCTTCTCCACTAGCTTGTAATCAAGATAGCCATCTCGCATTGGGCTCTTCTTGTTTTATTATATATCCATTCTACGAAGTGCGTATGGACATAGAGGTTTCCTCCTTTCATCACCTAACATACTTATGCCACTGCGCTCGTATGGGATCTGGCGCTTGAAACCAAGTGGCCACCCAAACATACGTGACAAGCATCCATTGAAGCACATCACACCAAACCTCCTTTTGGTACTCACCAAGTGAAATGAATACCATCACTCTCTTATCAACCCAATACCCCCTCATCATAATAAAGATTTCCCTGCCTAATCACACAAGCTGTAGCCTTAACTCTTGTTTGCCATTTATGGTGATAAAATTGGTGTAACAATCATCATCACACAAGACTCCTCTCTGCCCAAAGGTTTACCTTGGTTCTCTTAGAATCGCCTCTTTGGAATCACCTTTCTTTGCATAAGATCACTCCAACTGGTGCTTACATTCCCATGCCTTACCTTTGCTCGGATAGAAGTACTACAAGAAGAAGATAAACGTCTTAACTAAGCCCTCCCATAATCAACATTAGCACTTCCACTACCTCCATAGACATACCCTCCACGAGTCCTATTTGTATAAGGATTTTCCCCATAAGACCCATAAGACACATGCGAAGGAGAGTCATACCTCGAGTCATCTTCATCATCATGCTGTGTAGCACAAGAATTTTCAGCTTCATTATCTTCACCATACGTGTCACGACCCAAACCGATGAGCCGTGACGGGAGTCTGACCTCTAGCGACCAAACGCCCCTATTCTCATAACTGTATCTTACTAATCATCAAGTATTCACAATGGCAGCGTAGCGATCTCGTAAAAAGGGAACATCAAGACCCTATACACCGCATATACATACACAACATGCAGAAGAACGGTGCAAGCCGGCTACCAGAGGTCACACATATACCGTACACAAAAGAATGTAAGCCAAACAAGGTTACATCGTCCCACTCATCGCATAACCGTTGCTCTACCTCCGAACAAGGCAGAGAAAGGATGGAAAATCTCATATCATACCCATATATATACATCTCAAAAAGAATGTCCTACAATAAAATAGACCGCGACTAATCGAATGGGTGCACGTATATTCGCCGGATAAGGGTCCTACTAAGTCGACCGCCTCGTCTACCTGCATCACAGTGAGAACGACTTCCCCCAAGTAACGGGGATAATGTACCTAATATGTAAGGCATAAAGAAACAAGTATGAACATATATATAGAAATCATGAATAATATCGACTCATAAGCCGAAAATGACTATCACGCATGAATCGTATGAACTAGTATCCGTGGCCCCGAATCGAATCGTATATCGAAAAGTATAGACATGCATATATATATCTAGTAGGTACACGCCTCATTGTCACATCACACACACACCTTCACCCCCTGTCAAGTGTGCCTTTCTCATGTATATACTCCTATATCATAGGCCACTCATGGACCACTCATAGGCCACACCTTCACCCCCTGTCAAGTGTGCCTTTCTCATGTACCCCTGAGAATTGAAACTGAATGCATAGCACAAATAAAACTGAAAAATAGGATTTTCAAACAATATAATGACAATTGGCCTCTCATGGGCCTTACTGAACTCGTACTACTAGGACAGAAAATCACAAAATCTGTACATGGGGAAATACCATAGCCGGGATATGGAAACATTAAAACTGTATTTCTCTTAGTGCTTAAAATAATAGGGTAATATGGAAACTCTCTGACTCGTTTATTGGTTCGTATACTATAGGATCATACCAGTGAAAGAAAGGAAAGCCTTAACATACCTCGACGTATATCAAGTCGCCCAACTCCTACCTCTTGAACTTGTAAGTCTACAATTAAGGTAACATAAGTCTTAATTAGGCTACTTTCTTGCTTACTAATCATCCTCAAGCACATATAAAGCTTAACGAACTATAGACAACCATCCCTTTAGTAGCTACCACTCTTCAACTTCATTCAATCCAATATCGACTACAATACCCACAATACAATGATAATAACTATATATCAAAATACATGTAAATCCATTCGTAATCATTTCTTAAAATAGCCTCATGTCACTACCTTGCCCTTCATCAATCTATCACTCTCACAAATACCTATCTTTACCTACAATCACTAAAACTCTCGTAGTCAACTTAAATATAAGGTAGGAATCATTTACATACCTTGAGGGGTCAAGAATACAAGAATCACTTTAACTTCAACTTCCTAAGCTTCCCCGTTCTTGGAGAAACCCTAGAACCAACCTTCTCTTCTTCATAAACTCGGGTTTACGGGGGTCCGGTCTTGTCAAATCTTTCACTACTATGCCATAAATGTTGGAGAGCAAAAATATTGGGGTTTTCGATCCGGGAATGAGAGAAATATAAAATAAAGTCATGGACCATGTATTTATACTCGGAGAATTAAATGCTTCGGTCCGGTTCGACGAGCGGGTCAACGACTTAGCTTTCCACGTGCTCGTCGACTCCGCGCCTCGCAACGCAAGGCTACGGAACCCCGTCGGGAGCGCGCACAAGTTCGACGACCCGTCGATCTTTGACCGGTGTCCGGGCAGCATTTTCTCCGCTTCTGGGCTCAGGTTGCGTCGACCGACATCTGCCTCAACTTTTAATCCCGTAAATCACTGTGAATACCCGTGGTACTATCGCACACGAGGTAGGACACTTCCTATGTCCAAAACTCGAGCTCGGGTCTCAATTCCCAAGGCATACCCAACTAGGAAATCATAAGTTCTACCACTACGAAAACGAGGGGTGTAACAATACGAATCATAACAAGGTTCTTCTTTATCCCCATCTTCCTCATGAGACACACGAGTACCACTTTCTCCATATTCTCCTTCAAAATGGTAATTCTCTCCCTGACCTTCCTCATGATCACCATTTCCTATATAGCTCTCATATTCTCCATCGTCATAATCTTGATAGATCCCATAGTCCTCCCCTTCATAACTACAACCATCATCATCATAACAATCATAATCGCCACCACATGAATCAGAATTCATGGAGAAGTGATACGATTCTACCTAGGAAACTCTAGAAAAACAAAAGAACAAGAAAATCAAAATAAATGGTGGAAGAAGAGTTGAAATGGAAGAGGATAGATGGATAGATACTTGACCCAAGAGCAAGAAATCTATGGACAAGAAAGGGTATTTCAAACCCTAACCCTTCCAATCGGATTTACAAACCCTAGAACCTAAGCAATTCGAACAATGAATCCACAAATGAGGCATCGAGTTCGATGGAAATAAGCAATTCATACAACTAGGAAGCAACACTTGGCTAACCAACCAAACAATATATATTAATCTAAGACTATCAACTACAATCTCTCATAAGAGTTTTCTTCATTCAACCTAATCTAAGGATGAAAGTCTAGTATTTATACTAAGAGACTTAATAGCAAGGCTAGTTATTACAAGAATGCCATTAATGAGGCAAAGGCCTTGTTTGGCTAGTTGGATATTGGCTTAAAATCCAAAAAAGGCTCTTCTTGCACATATAGGCATCATCTAATCCTCAAGCTTGCAATTGTGATCCTTTTGCATCTATGGCCCTTCTTTGCACGTCTAGCCACATTTGTATTTCTGTCCCTTTGCGACTCTAGCCACTTTGAGTGTTGGCCTTCTTTCTTGTAGCTTCTTCTTTCATTCCTCTCCAAGCTACTTTCCATACTTCATAGGCCTTCTTATGAGGCTTGTGCCTCTCCATGGGTCTCCAATGCTCCTTTGATCATCCTCCTAGCTTGAATGGATTGGAGTCCCATGCCTTGGTCTTCAATGCGAGCCTTCCCGAGGTGTGCCTAGCAGGGTCATATCATCCTCCCTTTTCTGAAAAGGATTCGTCCTTGAATCCGAACCTTGCAAAAGCCAAAGGAAGGTGGAAAACAAGATACTCCTCAAAGATTGAGGGTTAGCACACACAATAATAGCCACATAATCATGCCAAAGATGAACAAATTTGTGGTACAACCACACATCAATAGTAATCATGCATAGAGAGTGCATGCATAGGATTTCAACAAGGTGAATTCCCAAAAATTCAAGAAATAACTCACTCCCCAAGCAAGTTCTACTTTCATTTTGACTAAGTGTAAGATGGGCAAGGTCATTCCAACCTAGAGTCCAACCCTCTACACTAGTCTCCTCAAACAATGGTTTCACTACCAAGACATAACAAGAGGACACTACATCGGGATCATAAACAAAGATATTCCTCAAGTCATGGACTACACATTCCTCTTGAAAACCCATCATAAACTTAAGCAACAACATACAAAGGCTTTTATGAGCAAAAAGGTCATAAGGAAAGGTATCACACAAGATATGGTCAGCAATTTATAGCCAAGTTTTACCCTCCTTTTCAAGATAATTCATTTTATCAATCAAGTCAAATTCCCTCAAGAGGAGGTTTTGCTCACTAAGAAATGGATCATCATACCATAGTGGTTCTTTAGTGACGTTGTGATTCTCAAGAAGGGCTTCATTTTCAACATCCCCACACACAAGGCCATGCATTGCACAATCATCCACTATGTTACTATCAAGCAAGTTATCATCCTTGAAGAGAGTAGGTTCAATCACAAGATCATATTTAAAATAAGCAAGTTCACTCTCAATGGGACCAATATCAACACAAGTGCTATCACTAGATGGACACAATTTACTCTTGCAAGAAGAGTCAATGTAGTCATCAAAAGGATAAACTAGTGTGTAAGCACTTTTCACCAATGCATCATCAATTAACAAAGGGTCTCTAATTCCCACAAAAGGCAAAACTTAACCTCTATTCAATTGTTCATCAAGCATGAAGTGATCCATATTTTCTAAAGTAGAAGGGTTAGCTTTGTTACCTCTTTGTTGAAGCACATCACCTTTGTCAATTTGGTCAAGTTCCTTGTATTGGCCTTCCTCTTTGGAAGAGGGTAGCACTACTCTACCCTCCAAAGGAACTTGGAAACTCGGGTCCATGTCCTCTTTGGGGTGATCACCCACATAAGTACCAACAAAAGGAACAAGACAACTAGAAGAAATAGAAAGGTTTGAGGGGTTAGCTTGACTTGGCACCAAGTCCTTCTCTTCACCACACCTTTCCTCTCCTCCTAACATTTCTCTAGCGACCATACACTTTTTACTCTTCTCTTGGGTCGAACCTTGTCCTCTTTGAGCGACCAAGGTCTCCTTTTCACTCACAACCATTTCCTCCCTTTTCATCTTTTCACGTAGCTCTTTCATGACCCTATAGTCTTCACGTACTTCATGGTGAGTCAATGGAGCAAGGGACACTTTTTACCTTTGACCACAAAAGAGTACTTGTTGGTCCGCCCACAATGTCGAGCATCCACATCAAATTGCCAAGGTCTTCCAAGCAAAAATATGGCACGCTTGCATTGGCACCACATCACATAAGATTTCATCCTCATATCTTCCAATGCTCAATTGGATAATCGCTTGTTTGGTCACCCGCATTTCTCCACTTTCATCAACCATTAAAGCTTTGAGGGGCTATAGTGTTTTCCGTGGGAAATTTCATACTTTCAACCAAAAATTGGCTAACCGCATTAGTGCAACTCCCACCATTAATGATTAAGGAACAAACCTTGTCCAAAATCTTACACCTAGCATGAAACAAGTTCTCCCGTTGGTCACTCTCTTCCCTAGCTAAAGCTCCCATGGCTCTCCTAGCAACAATAGCATGATTCAAAACCTCCTCATATCTCAATTCAACTTCATCCTCAGAATCACCCTCACACTCACTACTTTGTCCTTCCTTATCATAACCAACCCCACCCTCATTTTTATCATCGGTTCGATATCCATCCCTCACTATAGTGATAGTCCTCTGGTTGGGACACTCACTTGCAATATGTCCTCTATTTTGGCATTTGAAACATTGAATGGTAGATGGATGAGGGAAGTTGGGTTTAGCATTGTTACCTTTGGCTTGGTCGTTCTCTCTAGCCTTCGTAATCAAACTTAGCTTGAGGAGTGGGAGTAGTGGTCTTGGGCTTCTCCCAAGTGGACGGCTTCCACTTCTTTTTCCCTTGGTTCCAAGTTGAAGATGATTTGCTTTTGTCTTTGTAAGACCTTTCTTCTTTTAGATCCACTTCAACCTTGGATGCATCATGGAATGCTTCTTCTCGACTATTATAAGTCTTGAGACGCATGGGTTTAGCAATGTAGCGGTTCAAGTAGGCTACGAATCTTATAATGGTCCACTCTTCTTGTTCTTCTAACTTGGCTTTCATCCTCAAGTCCTCAAACTCATCAAAAATACTCTTCCACGCTTTTCGACCCTTGTTTCAACAAATACTCCCTTTTGAGTGTATCTTAACGATATGTGGGTGGAAGCCACCTTGTTTCTATGAGCTCGATCAAGTCGTTCCAAGGTCGAAGATCATAGATGTTTTGTTGAGCCTTTTGTAACTTCTTAGATTCCCACCAAGTAGAAGCGTACTCCTCAAATTGACTGAGGGCATACTTTGTCTTTAAGGCCTCGGACACATTGTTTATGAGGAAGATGCGCTCACTTTGCAATTTCCATTCAAGGAACTCTTCCGTATTGCTACCTCCTTGGAAAGTAGGAAGGTTCACCTTGATGGTGTTCAAATTCAGCTCATTATTTTGCCATCTTCCCCGGTCTTCATGACCTTGGGCCCTCCTCAAGTCTACATGACCTCGGGAATCTAGTGTGGTCATGGCCCGAAAATCTCTCAAAGCCTCCTCTTCCTCCCCTTCCCCGGTTATTCATTCCTCCACGCCTCCCTCTTTGCCGGTTATCATCCCACCAACTACCTTATGGATAGTCATCATACTCCTTTTCATTCATGGGGTATTGGTAGTGGCGTTGTATTAGTTTTGGTTAGGAAAGGGATCTTGTGTTTGGACTTGGGGTGGAGCTTGGGGTGTTTGTTGTAAGGTCACTTGAGGGATTGCCTCATTCGGGTTGTGTTGGTAAACTTGGGGATAGGTATGTCGATTAGTGTTTTGGAATATGGAGTTTTGGGATGGAAGGTTGGTTGTTTGGGGTGGTGGAGCTCTTTGGGTGGAGGTGGTTGTGGTGTTGGGATTGCATAAGGCATGGACTTGTCCCGGGGTAATGGTTGGTGTAGTGTCTTGTGTTTTATCCCCATCACCTTCATTCCGAGAACGGGGAGTGCCCATTCTACTCGAACCCTCCATTTGACCTTTCTCAATACCCACCATCCATTCATCTATACCCTTCAACTACCCATTCACACCATTCATCTCTCCTCTCATCTCTTCCATACCCGTTTGCATGCCCGAGATTTGATTCACGATCATAGCTAATGAACTTGCTATGGATGACATATCTACTACCTCTTGTGTCCTATCACCTTGGTTAGACATGATGACCTGCAAAACTAGCAAACAAGGTTAGCAATAAAAGCCTCACTTCACTCGTATTGAACCCTCAACTCTTACCACACTTGTGCTCTTTCGAAGTTGTTGATGAATCAATCGTCCAATCAAATTCACACGTTGCTTATCCTTTGTGGTAGAATGGATTCTTGTTTAGATGAAAGACGGACGACTCAAAAGCAAAACGAATAAGAGCCAAAGAAGTTTCAATGAAATAAATGAAAAAACTTAAGAAGAATTGGCACGAAATGAATTCGGACTCAAGAACTAGTTAACAACTAAGTAAGGATCAATTACTAGTTGTTAATTAGTTAGAAGAATTAAAGAAATGAAGTTAGGAAAGGAACAAACTGTTTTGGACACTTAGAAAATTTTTCAAATTTTTTTTTTATCAGGTATTGGACCTGCATCGCGGGCCCGACGCGCAAAATTTCGTCTCTGTAATTTTATTTTATTTTAGAAAAAAATCAGAAAATTGGAATAAGTATTTTTGATTTTTTTTATACTTACTTGGGCCCCACAAACACTTTTTCAAACTTTGACCAAAAATTTGAAGATCAAACACCTTTCTTGGGTCACCTTCTTCCTTTGAAGATATGAACAACCTCAAGAACACAAGAACAATTCAAAATTTCATCTACCTTCAATTCAACTCTGAATTCGCTCAAATTTCGGATCTAGGCTCTCTTTTGTCACGACCCATCTAGGGGCCGCGACGGGTACCCGATACTTGTACCGAGCACCCCTTATCTCGTGTCATACTCTTACTACTAAGAGGGCCACATGAATTACACCGTCATTTCTTTACTTAGCATTATCATTTACAACATTATTATGAACATGTACTAATAAACTTTACTAATTTAATATACATCGACGGGGACAAACAAACTACAAAACATCTGACTGTACATATCTGTCTACGAGCCTCTAAACAAAATACATATAATATCAAAGTGGGCTAGGTGCTGCTGTGCCCAACTGTGTACACAAAAGTAGTACCAAGAAACTGAGGCTCCGGAACAACTGGAGCACGTCAATGCACTGCGGGAGAGCTCCTAGGGATCAAGTCCGTCAACACCTCGCACTCGCGCGGCATGAAACGCGGCGTCGCAAGAAGGGACGTCGCACGAGTAATGTACCGAGTATGTGAGGCATAAGTAATATCACGAGATTAAAACGAGAGGACATAAAACACAACATAGGAAAATGACATAACATATAACCCGTATCTCTATTTGACTACTCTGGGGGATATTGTGTAAGTAAACTTTACCGTCTAGAGTATTATATAAATGCTGCACGTAAACTGCCCTTCCGTGGAGGTACGGTGTATCACTGCCCGCCCATATAGGTGCGGTGGACTGCTGCCCGACCATTTAGGTACGGTGGATTACTGTCCGACCATATAGGTACGGTGGACATTTTCTAAGTAGATCATGGAATAAAGGGGTAATCTGTCATCTGAGTACCCCCTTGGGGCAGATGCCATGCATGCTAACTTTAAAAAAAAAATGCGTAAATATCTGCAAATAAACTGCCCGACCATGTAGGTACGGTGTAATGAGCCCGGCGTCCGGTGCCTCACCCCTTTCGGGTATAATTCGCCCAGCTGCCGGTGGTGTGTCGCTTCGCCGCCCGTCGAACGGCACGGTGTCGTAAAGTAAATCATATGTAAATATAAAGCATGCATGAGAGCCCAAGTGAAAGCTACAACTTTATCGGATTACCTCCGATTACGTTATGGGATAATCAGGATCACTCGCCCCCCTCGCATGAAGGAACCAATCTTATAAGGCGAGACTATCAAGGAAGAATGGCATTAAGAGAAGCATGGAATAAGATCATAAGCCTTATAAAACATTTATTCATACACTTTAGAATCTTTGGAAATAGAGTCATAATAAAATAAAATTGAAATCAAAAACTTCTCGGACACTTTCATACTCATATTGAATTCTTTACTCAGCGTTAGTCATGGAATCATTCTTATCATACTCGTCTTAAACATATTCTCTTCTTTATTATCTTCGTTATTGTCATCACAGAAATATTTCCATTAGAATGGTTATGACACTCATCGTTTGATAAATGGAACAATGAAGAAAATCGGACCGATGGGCCCACCTCGGGTCTAATGAGGTTGCGTACACACTTTACGTATAACACATTTCATGACATTACTTATGTAAATTTTAAAGTAGTCGAATCCTATTTGTAAAGTTCTAAACGTTTATGCAATTTTTCCAATTATTCATAGAACATTTAATTCAATTCTATTGAATGAAAAGGGTCAAATTCAATCTTAAATTTCTAGGAATAGGATCGTCCCCGAGGCCCGTATCCAAACCTAATACGTAAGACATGCCAAAAGAAGGAAGGTGAAGCCTTACATACCTTTTCCGCCTTTCGTCTCTCCAAACTCAAGTTCCAAATTCGCCAAAATCTACAAGTTGGTCACATTTACCAAATGTTAATTAGAGCATCCAGAAGTTGAAATTTAAAGTAATCATTTGTCTGCATATCAAATTTGTTACACTTCCCTCTAAATACATCATCCCAAAATTCAACTTAGCTAATTTTTAATCAACAACAATTCGGGAATTCAACAGAGGCCAAACTATCAACACAATGTCAACAACCATACTAACATTTCATATTCAATCCAAGATACATTATAACAACTCAATCAATATACTACTTTTCTTCAAAACCTTCCAACTCCAATAAAACAATAGCCCTAATAATTTGCGCATTAACAACCTCACACTAACAACATTATATTTCCATGTACGCATGAACATCATATTTAATTACATAATCTTCCAAGACAAGCCTCCAACTACTAACACTCCACTAAGCTCATTAGGCTTTTATTTGCACATAAAATTCACAACACAACAACCAACATACTAAATAAAACTTTCTCACCATTCCTTCATAATTCAACACATATACACGTATACATACAATATACACCACACGGCCACCACCTCTATATTCATGTTCTTCATGAATTCCATTCATTTTACACTCCTACAACATACGCTTATCCATAACATATAAAAAGGAATGAATTCTTACCTTTTCCTCTAACCCTTCACTCATTAGAATTCACAACTTGCATGAAGATATGTTTTTTCTTGCTTCAAGAACCGCTCTACTTTTGCTTAGGACCCTTCAATGAATTGTTTGGCTAGAAGAGATAAATTTTTGATGAAAAATTCCCAAGGTTGTTGTTGATGTTACTATGGCCGAATGGCCCTTAATTTTTCTCCTTATTTTCTTGTTCTTTCTCTTCTTGAAATTTCTAGAGAACTTAATGAAATAAGATGACTTAGTCATCTTTTTAACTTAGTTCATTAACTACAACGTAATGAGCTTAAGCCCACCATGTTATGGACGGCCAAACATGGCCCAATGATCAAGCCCATTTATTTATTTTTTTTGTATTCTACATCTCATAAAATTTATTTTCCAACTTTTCCAAATTTACCCTTCGCCTTCCTCCATATTTCCACGAGTCATATTGCAAATTTACTTTTTGCCCTCCCTCTTAATATTCCCAATTCCAAATTCTTCATAAGCAACTCATACGCCTAACAAAATAAGAGTAAGGCCTGTTTGTCATCTTCCCGCAATTTCCTTGAATTATCCGATTGTACAAAAAATGCGGGATATAACATCTTTGATATGGAGAACAAAGCCCACTAGAATTTAGCCTTCAATTTCAACTAAATCAAAGACCCACTTTTCAAGTTCTTGAGTTCTTCAAAGCTTAACAATGGTGACTCACTTCAAACTTCTCCAAATCACTTGTAACTTCGAATTTAGAGGTTGTTAATACTAACAAACTCAATTCTAACCTCAAATCCAACAACAAAGCAACAATCTGATTTTCGATTTTTTTCTCGTATTTTGTTTTTTTTTTTTTTTTTTTTGAACCAAGGATGAAGCATGTTAACACTCTTCTAAACTAGCTCTTGATACCAAATGATACGATTATACCTAGGAAACTCTAGAAAAACAAAAGAACAAGAAAATCAAAATAAAGGGTGGAAGAAGAGAAGAAATGAAGGATAGATGGATAGATACTTGACCCGAGAAGCAAGAAATCTATATGGACAAGAGAAAGGGTATTTCAAAACCCAACCCTTCAATCGGATTTACAAACCCTGAACTTAAGCAATTAGAATCAACAAGCGACTCAAATGAATCCACAAATGAGCAACATTGAGTTGATGGAAATAAAGCGATTCACTTCATAGCCAAAATGACACTTGGCTAACCAACCAAAACAATGTATGTTAATCTAGACTATCAACTACAATCTCTCATAAGAGTTTTTCTTCATTAAAATAATCTAAGGATGAAAAAAATAACTAAGTCTAGTATTTATACTAAGAGACTTATGACTAGGCTAGACTATTACAAGAATGCCATTAATGAGGCAACGGGCACTTTGTTTGGCTAGTTGGATATTGGCTTGAAATCCGAAAAAAAGACTCCTCTTGCACATATAGCCATCATCCAATCCTCAAGCTTGCAATTGTGATCCTTTTGCATCTATGGCCCTTCTTTGCACGTCTAGTCACATTGCGTTACGTCCGCTGACTCTAGCCAACTTTGGTATTGGCCCCTTCTTTCTTGTAAGATTAACTTTCATTCTCTCAGCTACTTTCCATATTTCATAGGCCTTCTTATGGGTCTTGTGTGACTCTCCATAGGTCTCGATAATCCTTTGGTCATCTCCTACAGCAATGGATTGGAGTCCCATTGCCTTGGTCTTGATGTGAGCTTTCAAGCGAGATGTACCTAGTATGGTCATATTAAGTCGGCTTTTACGGCTTTTATTCTAGTAGAGGTTTGTAGACGACTCTCGTATGTATTAGTCGGATGATGTAGCCTTGTCGGCTTACAGAATGAATTCTTTTGTGTACAATATATGTATGGATTGGCCGATGGTGATTCTCGTTCCTTCGGTGTGTATGTATAGATTCTCACTCAAAAGGTAATGAGTCATTCTTGTAGACTCGAAGAACGGACGACTCGAAATCGGACGGCTAATGCGTTCCACTTATTGTGAACGAGAAAAGCTTGAAAGAATTGAGTACGAAGACCCTTGGACTCGAGAACGTCCTTAACAATGATCTCGAAAGATTACTTGATGCAAACTGATTTGGAAGATCCAAAACCAAAAATAGTGGTCGAACTTTGCTATAAAACATAATGGAGGCAATCACTGTGTGTAGATTGATGCGTGGGTGATTGGAATTGAAGTTGACCTATGGGTACATGGTAGAAATGTATTGGGTGGAGCTTGATTTTAATGAATAGATCCGATCGCAACTTCACCCTCATTTGCGTGGAGGGGTAGGAAAACTTATGGGCCCTTGATGTTCAATAACTTTTGGATATGAGTACAGGGTGAGTGTTTGGTCGCTAGAGGTCATTTCGTCACGACTCGCTCGGTTTGGGTGTGACACCTTTCTTTGGCCTATTTTGACATGATCCTTATCATATGAATGAGCAAAGGTAGGCCGAGTTCATGTGTACTCCTCGTGGTATGGGATTCACGTGGTCTTGATTTCTTTTTATATTTTTGCCTTATGTTGTTGCCCGGATGTCCATAGTATCCTTTTTCGGGTCTTTCATGCATTTATATATATATATATATGTACACCTTTTCTTGTCACGTAACCACTTGAAGATATTCACCCTCGGGAGAACATAGTAATGTCAAAAACCCAATTCTCAATCAGGGCAAATTCGCTCAAATTTAGACCTAAGTTCTCTTTGATGGATGAGATAAAAATCGGTTACGTATGTTCTTAACTACAAGACCCACTTATATGTTTCAAAGCTTGAAGGTTCTCGATGGTGGATGACTCAATAATGATCCATATATGTATATGATTTGAAATCTAAAAAACAGGAACAATAATCTAATGTCAAAACAACAAAATCGGAAATTTTTGGTGGAAAATTTACGGATTTTTTGGTAATAAAGGCAAGATTAGATTTGTTGGAACAAACCTAAATCGTGATTCTTATGTTGATACGAACGGATACGCGGAGCTTGAGAAATTAAGAAGATAAACAAAAGAAAAAGAAAGATAGATAGATTTGACAAACTTAAATAGGCACGATTAGGCAGCAAGTTATATAAAACTAGAAATCTCTAAATTATCGCCTCAAAAAGAAAACACCAATTCTTAAGTTGACCTCGGGGAATCGAATCCCCAAACAATATCCTCTCAACAACACAATAATCAACAAGAGCCTACCAAGGCCTCTCACAAGTTCTCTCTCTAGAGATAACCTAAAACATCAAATATTCATAATTTATCAAAAGCTAGCCAAATCAAATGAAGACAAGCTATATATACAAGCTAACAATAAAGAAATTTAATAGGCAATTACAATCACCCTTAATGAAGTAGGAGCTTTGTTGGCCTGATGTACTTATTATGATCTTGATTCAAATTAGCCTTGATGACCCGACAACCCACCCTCTCCTTTGCATAGATGACCATCTAATCGGCCTTGCATGCGTGGCTTTCTTGCAACGTAACTTTCCTTTTGAATAGCTAACTCCCGATCTTGTCCAAGTTTTTAAGTACCAGCAATTCTGGAGAAATGTCCACATTTGCACGTTTGTGACACTTTGTGCATTTGGTCCCCTTTCGTAACTTCTTTTCAATCAACTCCCAAGCACCTTCCTGTCATAAGCCATCTTGTGTGGCTTGTAGGAACCCTTGAGCCTTCCATTCCATCCTTATCATCTGTAACCTTGAAGTTTTGAGGTTCCATAATGGCCTTGGGTGGATGTCTTGAAGTAGAAGTGTGCCAAGTAGGATCGTATCAATGCATCTTATTCTCTCGCTTAATATGACTACTTCTTAAGTGCGTCTTGTCTTTCCTTTTCTTTCTATACCCGTATACTTATTCCTTTTATATTCTTTCCTCCTCAATTTATCCTATTACCTCCCGTTTTATAATCAATCCTTTATTCCTCGCACAAGGAAATTTATTATTAACTCAAGACACTTTGTCCTTTAGGAATATATTACTTATACAATCCATTTTTCACTTCCAAAACATATTCGTTCATTTTGATCATCCCTCTCATCCTTATTATGCCGATCCTTTTCCTAATAATCGTTCTGTATTTCGCTATTCATCTTTCCGTAGTCTTGGTCTTTTACATCCAGCCAAAGATATCACTCATGATCTTGATTATACAAATCACAAACTGTTACTACTTTTCCATATCATTTTTTCTCGATTTCTTTTTCAAGTCGACTTCCTTTTTCCTGGAATTGACAAAAGAAAGTCGTTTGTTAATGATATTGCGATTTATAAGTGACAAATAAGAAGGGACATAAAGTTTTCTATAATAAATGTAAGATGTGATAATCAAGGGACAAATAAAGGAAAGAAGAGAGTATGACGAGATGCCACAATAGTTTTGGTATGTATGAGATACGAAAGTAGTAACTAACCAAAGGAAGGGAAGTTTACGAATAAGATTAGATGTTCATACACGAATCACACAAGAACGGTTATGTAACCCGCAAGTACTTACATGTCGAGAATGAAACCAATGGTACTTAAAAAGAGGAGTAAGAGGTAAGCAAGAATAGTGTATTTGTGATACTCCGGTGAGCTTGAGGGAAAAATATGGTAAATTGAGTCGAAAAAGTTGAGTTGGAATTATCATTAAGGACAAATAGGAAAATTACTCGAATATGATATAAGTATATGTTATATGTTTTCTACGATAGCCCCGGGGTGTGTTAGATTACTCTCGAATTTGATAGGATCATTGAATAAAGGGGTTTTACAAGAATATTACGCCTTGGAACTTTCATTTTCGTATCATTGTGGTTATAGCAAATTTCCAATAGTTTACTGTGAGGATTATGAAATTCTCAAAATTATGAAGCCTTTAATGAAGTCGACAAGGGACATGTTATGTCCCGTGTTTTTTGCATAATTGGAAATTATGAGGATGATTAAGACTTGTGTGTTACAAGGCAATAATTTGATTTTAGTTAGTATGCTTATGTCGTTTATGAAATTATTGGTGTAAAGACATCGGGGAAGGCCGAGGGCAAATTTGGAATTTTGAAAATTAGTTTTAAAAATTACAAAACGAGAATTTTAATGAATTGGGCCAAGAAAAATTGAACAAAAATTTAAGGCCCAAGTTGAGGGGTGGCCGGCCAAAGGCTTGGCCCAAGCCCCATTTAAATGGTCATGTGACTTTCATGTGACCATTAATCAAGCAATATATATCCATGTGTATTCATTAGAAAGTTCAAGAAACACTTAGCAAAAAAAAAAAATTGAGACCAAGGAGAAAGGCCATTCACGAACCCCCCCTTAAAAAAAAAAAAAAAAAAAAAAAAAAAAGGATTTTTCCAAGTCTTGTCTTCAACCCAAAAATCTTACTCTTGTTGAATTCTTGTCAAGTTTAGGACGCTCTCCGACGTGATACAATTGGTTTGGCGAAAGATCACGTTTGCGACAAAGTTGGAAGTTGAAGAAAAGGTAAGAATTCCATTTCTTATGTTATGGAATAAGTTCAATGTTATAATGATTGGAATAAGATGAGAATTGTGGAAGTGTGGTGTATGTGAGGGTGGCGTGTGTGTGTGTGCATGGCATGGTTGGCCGTGAGCCATGTGGTGTGTGGTGTTAGTGAACTACGTTTTACTTAGCTTGTAAATTGTGTCGTTATGACGTTTACGACGTAAAGAAGCTTCAAACAATTCAAATGGCATTGGAATTGCATGTAGGTTAGTATGGAAATTATGTAAATTCTATATGATTTTTATATAATTATGAGAATGAGATTTTAAATGAGGATTATGGTCATTGATATTGAAATGGGAAGAAAAACAATGTGATTTAGTAGTTTGATGCATTGGTGGAAGATTTGGATGTAATATGGAATTAGTAGGAATGTTTGCATTTGTGAATATTGCTTGAAATGCTATTGAAATATGTTTGAATAATCTTGAATTAGTTGATGGAAACGGGAATTATCGATACTAGTTGATGATGTGAAGTTGGATGGAAATTATTGAGTTATGTCGAAAAGAGATTACTTATGCCATAATATAGTTTGTGTTGGTTATTGATGTTGTTGGGTTGCTGTTATCGATATTCTGAGCCGAGACAATTCTCGGGGACGCTATATATGTAGGGGAAATGCTGCCGAAATTTCGGCAGACAAGAACGAAGTTAAAGTGAATTCTTAAGCCTTACAGTTCCTAATTGGCAACTTTGACCATTTGCAGATTCTCGAGCGAAACGGGACTTAAGTTTTGGGCGATCGTAAGACGCTTCTAAGGTATGTAAGGCTACCATTCCTTCTTTGGCATGTCTTAGGCCTACTAGGTCGATATCGTAGCCCCGAGGAAAATCCTGCTCCTTGAAATCCGAATTAGAAATTGAGTACTATTCATTCAATTGAATTGAACCTTAAAACTCTTCTTTGCTTGGAAAGTAATTAAAGGTCTGAAAATTATCCAAAGGTACTCAAATCACTTCGGATTCTCCATGTGTGATCCTATAGACCCTAAATGCCCAAGAATTATGTCCGCCCCCTCGGCTCGACCCGAGGCGGGCCCGCTAGCATCGAGATCCCCTTTGTTTGCTCTATTATCTATATATTTTTGTATAATGACGGCAAAACACTTTTGTTTATGAGTTAGGCTATCATAAAATAATGGTTCGACCGTCACGATATTTTAAATACTATTTTGAATCATAGATACCATATTGGAAGTACTTTTATGAAACAAAACCCGTATTGACCAATTGTTCGAATTATTTGACTAAAGAGTTAGCATATGACATTACTAAGTTTCAAAAGGCGTTTGATATACAAATTGCATTAGTTGCTCACGACTGCTCGTGCCTTATTATGACTTCGTTCACCGGTTCCCGGCCGGTTTTGTGATCGTGCGCCTTATGATAATTCGGCGGTATGTTGTGTTTCGGTTTCCGAGACCTCGCCATAGGGCGTTCGTATATGGAGTATCTTTGTGATATGGCCGGATGATATGATTTGTTCTGTTGACGCGAGATATCGCGATATGATATATGTGATATGATATGACATGTTTGGGGTTTGTACGGAGATTTGAAACCTTCCGGAGTATGTTGTGTTGTGGCACCAGTGTCGGGTGGTAGCCACGTTCCTAAGCGTTATACACGACTTTGATTTGCACTATTTACACATGATTTAGCACAGTTTGATACTTGCTTCGGTATTTTTCTTTGTAACCATATTTCACACTGCGGTTTGGATTTTATTCTGTTTTTTACATACTCGGTACTTCTTTCGTACCGACCCCTTTCTTCGGGGTGCGTTTCATGCCCGCAGTACCGATATACTCAGAGACCCACCGTTGTAGGCTACGTCTTCGCTGTCCGTGGATTGCTCCTTTTGATCCCAAGAACTGTTTATTGGTATATGTGCTTCGGTTATGTTTATGCTTTTATACATTTGGACCATTTGGGTACGGCGGGGCCCTGTCCCGTCATATGTTTCCGTTCGGAATCTGTAGAGGCCTGTAGTCATCTATGTGGGTCGAGGGTCCTATGTACATTTGTTCTGGTTGTGATTTGCACCTTTATGCGGTCCTGTTTGGTCTGAAGGCCATGGCGGCCTATATGTCTGTATATTTGTATATATGTGTTCGGCGATGTATATTCCGCCGCTCTTCTGGCCTTGATATGGTATTTTATATCATGAACGCTTCGGTGGTATATATTTTACGCACACTTAATTAATAACGCAAATCACATTGAGGAGGTAAAAATTATGACGATTTGATATGGTATCAGATTCGAGTGCTTAAATGAGCTTGATCACGTACACGGAAGTGAGTCGTGGCTTCGGGACACTACGGACATCTCGGTGGGTCACCTAGATTTCTGAGATGTGAATCAATGCCATTTTCATGGTCATATGGAAAGAAAGTGGGAGGGTTGCGAACCATGTGGACTTAATACCATTATTGAGCAAAGGAAAAGAATCGGCGATGCAGGTAACAAGGAGGTCATATCGAGGACTCTGCCATATATCTCTTGAAAGGATATTCTGCAGGGTCAAGGGAGGTATTGCAACCGAGAGTCATTACTAAGGAGAAAACTCGTTGCTGTATTGAAACTTATAGATAGTGCATTCGGAGGATTAAAATGATGACTCCGAAGGATGTAAATGACTATGCGGCCTAAATAAAGAGTGGAAAGACCTATAAGAATTAGAAGAGAGAAAAGGAGGGATCAATATGCGATGGTAAACCTACCTAAGGGAAAGACTGCTCGTATTCTACGGTTTTCTTGGAAAGATAACTCTAGAATAAGAAAAACTCGACTTAAGCCTCGAGTGTAGATGGATATAGTAAGTTGCGGTCAATTACGGAAGTAGCTAAATTATGATCACTTACTTTGGAAATTCAATAATATGCGTCGAGGTGGAGAATGGTATTAAGTTAAGCAAGGAGAGGCGCATCATAGAAGAGTAATTGATTGGTTATAAGATCACCATAACCGTACTTATCCCGGGGACTAGTTTAACATTCGAGGACGAATGTTCTAAAGGGGAAGAATGTTACACCCGTACTTTTGTACGTCGGATTTGTCATAAGTTAATTGATGTGAGTTCAGGACAAGGTTTATTTTTTGAGGTTATAAGTATTTATGCGATGCTTAACAAGTGATAAGTAAGTGTCGTGAAGGTTAGAGATTAAACAAATTGAATCGTATAAGTTTCATCAATATTATACTAGTACGTTCAGCTATGGTTGAACGTCGCATTGGAGAATTTTTTTTTCATATTCAGTATGCAAAAAGTGATCGGTGTATAAAAGGATGAGGTCCTCAAATAATTTAGGACTTAACAAGCGTGACGACGGTGATTGAAAATAATATTTGGTGCATGTATAAAGAGGCTATGGACTAGAGCTATACCACTGATTATGATAATGAGTATAGAGATATGTAAATTGGGTACAAAAAAAATTTTAAATTTCATGAGATAAAGTGAAGCGATTAAAATTAGCATAAGGGGACAAGTGTGATATTTTACATGCTACGTGTGCGCATGTCAAGCAACAATATATGACTAAGACTATTTGTAGAATTGGGGGGTTGATTCAATTGAGATAAAGTCTAATAATATCAAATGGATTGATTAAGTGGATGGGCACCACGAAAGTAAACGTTGGACCCTTGCATTTTATATAGCTTCTATATAGGAAAAATTCATACATATATGTATGCAACGGATTCATCTTAAAACAAATTACGTTATTTAAAGGGGGTTCTATTGATAAAAAAAAAAAAGCGGCTACGTGATTTAATGGAGGGGTAAGCAACTTCTACTCTTAGGATGAGCGCAATTTTCTTCATTTCAGGGAAAAAAAGAAAATCTAATCCCTCTCAAGAACAACATACGGATTTTTCGCACCGCTTTGATCTCGTTGTTTCTTTTTATCGCGTTGTTGAATTTAGGCTTTTTCGTAATGAAATAAGGTGGAAGAAGATTAAATCTTGGCATATAAGGTAATAAATCCCCTCTCCTAGATGTATTTGTGTTAACCCCAAAATTTCGCGTTACTAAGGAAGGATGGCTTAATGTGAGCTCAAGGGAGGAGAAAATATTACAAGTATAAAGGATGAAATTCTACTATATTAACATGAGGATAGCATGGTATATATTTGGAATTCGTACGGTTTTATTGGAATGATACGTTAAAAGATATATAGCCCCCGTTCTGGGGATGGTGTTAACATTTG